>NW_027143595.1:0-53871 GCF_026170545.1 Melanerpes formicivorus
AACAATGTTTTCATTAGTTTCGCTCACTCTCGAAATCAAGCATTTTTACAGCAGGTTGGAGCAGCCTGTATCTCAGCACAGGAATAAGGTAGGGAAGAATTCTAAGGCTCATTTTGACTGCCTCCAGAAGTTAGATCAGATGGCAAATTGGATTTGGTGCTAGGTCTTTCCCTTTAGGTTTTACCCCAACAATGTTTTCATTAGTTTCGCTCACTCTCGAAATCAAGCATTTTACAGCAGGTTGGAGCAGCCTGTATCTCAGCACAGGAATAAGGTAGGGAAGAATTCTAAGGCTCATTTTGACTGCCTCCAGAAGTTAGATCAGATGGCAAATTGGATTTGGTGCTAGGTCTTTCCCTTTAGGTTTTACCCCAACAATGTTTTCATTAGTTTCGCTCACTCTCGAAATCAAGCATTTTAGAGCAGGTTGGAGCAGCCTGTATCTCAGCACAGGAATAAGGTAGGGAAGAATTCTAAGGCTCATTTTGACTGCCTCCAGAAGTTAGATCAGATGGCAAATTGGATTTGGTGCTAGGTCTTTCCCTTTAGGTTTTACCCCAACAATGTTTTCATTAGTTTCGCTCACTCTCGAAATCAAGCATTTTACAGCAGGTTGGAGCAGCCTGTATCTCAGCACAGGAATAAAGGTAGGGAAGAATTCTAAGGCTCATTTTGACTGCCTCCAGAAGTTAGATCAGATGGCAAATTGGATTTGGTGCTAGGTCTTTCCCTTTAGGTTTTACCCCAACAATGTTTTCATTAGTTTCGCTCACTCTCGAAATCAAGCATTTTACAGCAGGTTGGAGCAGCCTGTATCTCAGCACAGGAATAAGGTAGGGAAGAATTCTAAGGCTCATTTTGACTGCCTCCAGAAGTTAGATCAGATGGCAAATTGGATTTGGTGCTAGGTCTTTCCCTTTAGGTTTTACCCCAACAATGTTTTCATTAGTTTTCGCTCACTCTCGAAATCAAGCATTTTACAGCAGGTTGGAGCAGCCTGTATCTCAGCACAGGAATAAGGTAGGGAAGAATTCTAAGGCTCATTTTGACTGCCTCCAGAAGTTAGATCAGATGGCAAATTGGATTTGGTGCTAGGTCTTTCCCTTTAGGTTTTACCCCAACAATGTTTTCATTAGTTTCGCTCACTCTCGAAATCAAGCATTTTACAGCAGGTTGGAGCAGCCTGTATCTCAGCACAGGAATAAGGTAGGGAAGAATTCTAAGGATCATTTTGACTGCCTCCAGAAGTTAGATCAGATGGCAAATTGGATTTGGTGCTAGGTCTTTCCCTTTAGGTTTTACCCCAACAATGTTTTCATTAGTTTCGCTCACTCTCGAAATCAAGCATTTTACAGCAGGTTGGAGCAGCCTGTATCTCAGCACAGGAATAAGGTAGGGAAGAATTCTAAGGATCATTTTGACTGCCTCCAGAAGTTAGATCAGATGGCAAATTGGATTTGGTGCTAGGTCTTTCCCTTTAGGTTTTACCCCAACAATGTTTTCATTAGTTTCGCTCACTCTCGAAATCAAGCATTTTACAGCAGGTTGGAGCAGCCTGTATCTCAGCACAGGAATAAGGGAGGGAAGAATTCTAAGGCTCATTTTGACTGCCTCCAGAAGTTAGATCAGATGGCAAATTGGATTTGGTGCTAGGTCTTTCCCTTTAGGTTTTACCCCAACAATGTTTTCATTAGTTTCGCTCACTCTCGAAATCAAGCATTTTACAGCAGGTTGGAGCAGCCTGTATCTCAGCACAGGAATAAGGTAGGGAAGAATTCTAAGGCTCATTTTGACTGCCTCCAGAAGTTAGATCAGATGGCAAATTGGATTTGGTGCTAGGTCTTTCCCTTTAGGTTTTACCCCAACAATGTTTTCATTAGTTTCGCTCACTCTCGAAATCAAGCATTTTACAGCAGGTTGGAGCAGCCTGTATCTCAGCACAGGAATAAGGTAGGGAAGAATTCTAAGGCTCATTTTGACTGCCTCCAGAAGTTAGATCAGATGGCAAATTGGATTTGGTGCTAGGTCTTTCCCTTTAGGTTTTACCCCAACAATGTTTTCATTAGTTTCGCTCACTCTCGAAATCAAGCATTTTACAGCAGGTTGGAGCAGCCTGTATCTCAGCACAGGAATAAGGTAGGGAAGAATTCTAAGGATCATTTTGACTGCCTCCAGAAGTTAGATCAGATGGCAAAATTGGATTTGGTGCTAGGTCTTTCCCTTTAGGTTTTACCCCAACAATGTTTTCATTAGTTTCGCTCACTCTCGAAATCAAGCATTTTACAGCAGGTTGGAGCAGCCTGTATCTCAGCACAGGAATAAGGTAGGGAAGAATTCTAAGGCTCATTTTGACTGCCTCCAGAAGTTAGATCAGATGGCAAATTGGATTTGGTGCTAGGTCTTTCCCTTTAGGTTTTACCCCAACAATGTTTTCATTAGTTTCGCTCACTCTCGAAATCAAGCATTTTACAGCAGGTTGGAGCAGCCTGTATCTCAGCACAGGAATAAGGTAGGGAAGAATTCTAAGGCTCATTTTGACTGCCTCCAGAAGTTAGATCAGATGGCAAATTGGATTTGGTGCTAGGTCTTTCCCTTTAGGTTTTACCCCAACAATGTTTTCATTAGTTTCGCTCACTCTCGAAATCAAGCATTTTACAGCAGGTTGGAGCAGCCTGTATCTCAGCACAGGAATAAGGTAGGGAAGAATTCTAAGGCTCATTTTGACTGCCTCCAGAAGTTAGATCAGATGGCAAATTGGATTTGGTGCTAGGTCTTTCCCTTTAGGTTTTACCCCAACAATGTTTTCATTAGTTTCGCTCACTCTCGAAATCAAGCATTTTACAGCAGGTTGGAGCAGCCTGTATCTCAGCACAGGAATAAGGTAGGGAAGAATTCTAAGGCTCATTTTGACTGCCTCCAGAAGTTAGATCAGATGGAAAATTGGATTTGGTGCTAGGTCTTTCCCTTTAGGTTTTACCCCAACAATGTTTTCATTAGTTTCGCTCACTCTCGAAATCAAGCATTTTACAGCAGGTTGGAGCAGCCTGTATCTCAGCACAGGAATAAGGTAGGGAAGAATTCTAAGGATCATTTTGACTGCCTCCAGAAGTTAGATCAGATGGCAAATTGGATTTGGTGCTAGGTCTTTCCCTTTAGGTTTTACCCCAACAATGTTTTCATTAGTTTCGCTCACTCTCGAAATCAAGCATTTTACAGCAGGTTGGAGCAGCCTGTATCTCAGCACAGGAATAAGGTAGGGAAGAATTCTAAGGATCATTTTGACTGCCTCCAGAAGTTAGATCAGATGGCAAATTGGATTTGGTGCTAGGTCTTTCCCTTTAGGTTTTACCCCAACAATGTTTTCATTAGTTTCGCTCACTCTCGAAATCAAGCATTTTACAGCAGGTTGGAGCAGCCTGTATCTCAGCACAGGAATAAGGTAGGGAAGAATTCTAAGGATCATTTTGACTGCCTCCAGAAGTTAGATCAGATGGCAAATTGGATTTGGTGCTAGGTCTTTCCCTTTAGGTTTTACCCCAACAATGTTTTCATTAGTTTCGCTCACTCTCGAAATCAAGCATTTTACAGCAGGTTGGAGCAGCCTGTATCTCAGCACAGGAATAAGGGAGGGAAGAATTCTAAGGCTCATTTTGACTGCCTCCAGAAGTTAGATCAGATGGCAAATTGGATTTGGTGCTAGGTCTTTCCCTTTAGGTTTTACCCCCAACAATGTTTTCATTAGTTTCGCTCACTCTCGAAATCAAGCATTTTACAGCAGGTTGGAGCAGCCTGTATCTCAGCACAGGAATAAGGTAGGGAAGAATTCTAAGGATCATTTTGACTGCCTCCAGAAGTTAGATCAGATGGCAAATTGGATTTGGTGCTAGGTCTTTCCCTTTAGGTTTTACCCCAACAATGTTTTCATTAGTTTCGCTCACTCTCGAAATCAAGCATTTTACAGCAGGTTGGAGCAGCCTGTATCTCAGCACAGGAATAAGGTAGGGAAGAATTCTAAGGCTCATTTTGACTGCCTCCAGAAGTTAGATCAGATGGCAAATTGGATTTGGTGCTAGGTCTTTCCCTTTAGGTTTTACCCCAACAATGTTTTCATTAGTTTCGCTCACTCTCGAAATCAAGCATTTTACAGCAGGTTGGAGCAGCCTGTATCTCAGCACAGGAATAAGGTAGGGAAGAATTCTAAGGCTCATTTTGACTGCCTCCAGAAGTTAGATCAGATGGCAAATTGGATTTGGTGCTAGGTCTTTCCCTTTAGGTTTTACCCCAACAATGTTTTCATTAGTTTCGCTCACTCTCGAAATCAAGCATTTTACAGCAGGTTGGAGCAGCCTGTATCTCAGCACAGGAATAAGGTAGGGAAGAATTCTAAGGCTCATTTTGACTGCCTCCAGAAGTTAGATCAGATGGCAAATTGGATTTGGTGCTAGGTCTTTCCCTTTAGGTTTTACCCCAACAATGTTTTCATTAGTTTCGCTCACTCTCGAAATCAAGCATTTTACAGCAGGTTGGAGCAGCCTGTATCTCAGCACAGGAATAAGGGAGGGAAGAATTCTAAGGATCATTTTGACTGCCTCCAGAAGTTAGATCAGATGGCAAATTGGATTTGGTGCTAGGTCTTTCCCTTTAGGTTTTACCCCAACAATGTTTTCATTAGTTTCGCTCACTCTCGAAATCAAGCATTTTACAGCAGGTTGGAGCAGCCTGTATCTCAGCACAGGAATAAGGTAGGGAAGAATTCTAAGGCTCATTTTGACTGCCTCCAGAAGTTAGATCAGATGGCAAATTGGATTTGGTGCTAGGTCTTTCCCTTTAGGTTTTACCCCAACAATGTTTTCATTAGTTTCGCTCACTCTCGAAATCAAGCATTTTACAGCAGGTTGGAGCAGCCTGTATCTCAGCACAGGAATAAGGGAGGGAAGAATTCTAAGGCTCATTTTGACTGCCTCCAGAAGTTAGATCAGATGGCAAATTGGATTTGGTGCTAGGTCTTTCCCTTTAGGTTTTACCCCAACAATGTTTTCATTAGTTTCGCTCACTCTCGAAATCAAGCATTTTACAGCAGGTTGGAGCAGCCTGTATCTCAGCACAGGAATAAGGTAGGGAAGAATTCTAAGGATCATTTTGACTGCCTCCAGAAGTTAGATCAGATGGCAAATTGGATTTGGTGCTAGGTCTTTCCCTTTAGGTTTTACCCCAACAATGTTTTCATTAGTTTCGCTCACTCTCGAAATCAAGCATTTTACAGCAGGTTGGAGCAGCCTGTATCTCAGCACAGGAATAAGGGAGGGAAGAATTCTAAGGCTCATTTTGACTGCCTCCAGAAGTTAGATCAGATGGCAAATTGGATTTGGTGCTAGGTCTTTCCCTTTAGGTTTTACCCCAACAATGTTTTCATTAGTTTCGCTCACTCTCGAAATCAAGCATTTTACAGCAGGTTGGAGCAGCCTGTATCTCAGCACAGGAATAAGGTAGGGAAGAATTCTAAGGATCATTTTGACTGCCTCCAGAAGTTAGATCAGATGGCAAATTGGATTTGGTGCTAGGTCTTTCCCTTTAGGTTTTACCCCAACAATGTTTTCATTAGTTTCGCTCACTCTCGAAATCAAGCATTTTACAGCAGGTTGGAGCAGCCTGTATCTCAGCACAGGAATAAGGTAGGGAAGAATTCTAAGGATCATTTTGACTGCCTCCAGAAGTTAGATCAGATGGCAAATTGGATTTGGTGCTAGGTCTTTCCCTTTAGGTTTTACCCCAACAATGTTTTCATTAGTTTCGCTCACTCTCGAAATCAAGCATTTTACAGCAGGTTGGAGCAGCCTGTATCTCAGCACAGGAATAAGGTAGGGAAGAATTCTAAGGATCATTTTGACTGCCTCCAGAAGTTAGATCAGATGGCAAATTGGATTTGGTGCTAGGCCTTTCCCTTTAGGTTTTACCCCAACAATGTTTTCATTAGTTTCGCTCACTCTCGAAATCAAGCATTTTACAGCAGGTTGGAGCAGCCTGTATCTCAGCACAGGAATAAGGTAGGGAAGAATTCTAAGGCTCATTTTGACTGCCTCCAGAAGTTAGATCAGATGGCAAATTGGATTTGGTGCTAGGTCTTTCCCTTTAGGTTTTACCCCAACAATGTTTTCATTAGTTTCGCTCACTCTCGAAATCAAGCATTTTACAGCAGGTTGGAGCAGCCTGTATCTCAGCACAGGAATAAGGTAGGGAAGAATTCTAAGGCTCATTTTGACTGCCTCCAGAAGTTAGATCAGATGGCAAATTGGATTTGGTGCTAGGTCTTTCCCTTTAGGTTTTACCCCAACAATGTTTTCATTAGTTTCGCTCACTCTCGAAATCAAGCATTTTACAGCAGGTTGGAGCAGCCTGTATCTCAGCACAGGAATAAGGTAGGGAAGAATTCTAAGGCTCATTTTGACTGCCTCCAGAAGTTAGATCAGATGGCAAATTGGATTTGGTGCTAGGTCTTTCCCTTTAGGTTTTACCCCAACAATGTTTTCATTAGTTTCGCTCACTCTCGAAATCAAGCATTTTACAGCAGGTTGGAGCAGCCTGTATCTCAGCACAGGAATAAGGTAGGGAAGAATTCTAAGGCTCATTTTGACTGCCTCCAGAAGTTAGATCAGATGGCAAATTGGATTTGGTGCTAGGTCTTTCCCTTTAGGTTTTACCCCAACAATGTTTTCATTAGTTTCGCTCACTCTCGAAATCAAGCATTTTACAGCAGGTTGGAGCAGCCTGTATCTCAGCACAGGAATAAGGTAGGGAAGAATTCTAAGGATCATTTTGACTGCCTCCAGAAGTTAGATCAGATGGCAAATTGGATTTGGTGCTAGGTCTTTCCCTTTAGGTTTTACCCCAACAATGTTTTCATTAGTTTCGCTCACTCTCGAAATCAAGCATTTTACAGCAGGTTGGAGCAGCCTGTATCTCAGCACAGGAATAAGGTAGGGAAGAATTCTAAGGATCATTTTGACTGCCTCCAGAAGTTAGATCAGATGGCAAATTGGATTTGGTGCTAGGCCTTTCCCTTTAGGTTTTACCCCAACAATGTTTTCATTAGTTTCGCTCACTCTCGAAATCAAGCATTTTACAGCAGGTTGGAGCAGCCTGTATCTCAGCACAGGAATAAGGTAGGGAAGAATTCTAAGGCTCATTTTGACTGCCTCCAGAAGTTAGATCAGATGGCAAATTGGATTTGGTGCTAGGTCTTTCCCTTTAGGTTTTACCCCAACAATGTTTTCATTAGTTTCGCTCACTCTCGAAATCAAGCATTTTACAGCAGGTTGGAGCAGCCTGTATCTCAGCACAGGAATAAGGTAGGGAAGAATTCTAAGGCTCATTTTGACTGCCTCCAGAAGTTAGATCAGATGGCAAATTGGATTTGGTGCTAGGTCTTTCCCTTTAGGTTTTACCCCAACAATGTTTTCATTAGTTTCGCTCACTCTCGAAATCAAGCATTTTACAGCAGGTTGGAGCAGCCTGTATCTCAGCACAGGAATAAGGTAGGGAAGAATTCTAAGGCTCATTTTGACTGCCTCCAGAAGTTAGATCAGATGGCAAATTGGATTTGGTGCTAGGTCTTTCCCTTTAGGTTTTACCCCAACAATGTTTTCATTAGTTTCGCTCACTCTCGAAATCAAGCATTTTACAGCAGGTTGGAGCAGCCTGTATCTCAGCACAGGAATAAGGTAGGGAAGAATTCTAAGGCTCATTTTGACTGCCTCCAGAAGTTAGATCAGATGGCAAATTGGATTTGGTGCTAGGTCTTTCCCTTTAGGTTTTACCCCAACAATGTTTTCATTAGTTTCGCTCACTCTCGAAATCAAGCATTTTACAGCAGGTTGGAGCAGCCTGTATCTCAGCACAGGAATAAGGTAGGGAAGAATTCTAAGGCTCATTTTGACTGCCTCCAGAAGTTAGATCAGATGGCAAATTGGATTTGGTGCTAGGTCTTTCCCTTTAGGTTTTACCCCAACAATGTTTTCATTAGTTTCGCTCACTCTCGAAATCAAGCATTTTACAGCAGGTTGGAGCAGCCTGTATCTCAGCACAGGAATAAGGTAGGGAAGAATTCTAAGGCTCATTTTGACTGCCTCCAGAAGTTAGATCAGATGGCAAATTGGATTTGGTGCTAGGTCTTTCCCTTTAGGTTTTACCCCAACAATGTTTTCATTAGTTTCGCTCACTCTCGAAATCAAGCATTTTACAGCAGGTTGGAGCAGCCTGTATCTCAGCACAGGAATAAGGTAGGGAAGAATTCTAAGGATCATTTTGACTGCCTCCAGAAGTTAGATCAGATGGCAAATTGGATTTGGTGCTAGGTCTTTCCCTTTAGGTTTTACCCCAACAATGTTTTCATTAGTTTTGCTCACTCTCGAAATCAAGCATTTTACAGCAGGTTGGAGCAGCCTGTATCTCAGCACAGGAATAAGGTAGGGAAGAATTCTAAGGCTCATTTTGACTGCCTCCAGAAGTTAGATCAGATGGCAAATTGGATTTGGTGCTAGGTCTTTCCCTTTAGGTTTTACCCCAACAATGTTTTCATTAGTTTCGCTCACTCTCGAAATCAAGCATTTTACAGCAGGTTGGAGCAGCCTGTATCTCAGCACAGGAATAAGGTAGGGAAGAATTCTAAGGCTCATTTTGACTGCCTCCAGAAGTTAGATCAGATGGCAAATTGGATTTGGTGCTAGGTCTTTCCCTTTAGGTTTTACCCCAACAATGTTTTCATTAGTTTCGCTCACTCTCGAAATCAAGCATTTTACAGCAGGTTGGAGCAGCCTGTATCTCAGCACAGGAATAAGGTAGGGAAGAATTCTAAGGCTCATTTTGACTGCCTCCAGAAGTTAGATCAGATGGCAAATTGGATTTGGTGCTAGGTCTTTCCCTTTAGGTTTTACCCCAACAATGTTTTCATTAGTTTCGCTCACTCTCGAAATCAAGCATTTTACAGCAGGTTGGAGCAGCCTGTATCTCAGCACAGGAATAAGGTAGGGAAGAATTCTAAGGCTCATTTTGACTGCCTCCAGAAGTTAGATCAGATGGCAAATTGGATTTGGTGCTAGGTCTTTCCCTTTAGGTTTTACCCCAACAATGTTTTCATTAGTTTCGCTCACTCTCGAAATCAAGCATTTTACAGCAGGTTGGAGCAGCCTGTATCTCAGCACAGGAATAAGGTAGGGAAGAATTCTAAGGCTCATTTTGACTGCCTCCAGAAGTTAGATCAGATGGCAAATTGGATTTGGTGCTAGGTCTTTCCCTTTAGGTTTTACCCCAACAATGTTTTCATTAGTTTCGCTCACTCTCGAAATCAAGCATTTTACAGCAGGTTGGAGCAGCCTGTATCTCAGCACAGGAATAAGGTAGGGAAGAATTCTAAGGATCATTTTGACTGCCTCCAGAAGTTAGATCAGATGGCAAATTGGATTTGGTGCTAGGTCTTTCCCTTTAGGTTTTACCCCAACAATGTTTTCATTAGTTTCGCTCACTCTCGAAATCAAGCATTTTACAGCAGGTTGGAGCAGCCTGTATCTCAGCACAGGAATAAGGGAGGGAAGAATTCTAAGGCTCATTTTGACTGCCTCCAGAAGTTAGATCAGATGGCAAATTGGATTTGGTGCTAGGTCTTTCCCTTTAGGTTTTACCCCAACAATGTTTTCATTAGTTTCACTCACTCTCGAAATCAAGCATTTTACAGCAGGTTGGAGCAGCCTGTATCTCAGCACAGGAATAAGGTAGGGAAGAATTCTAAGGCTCATTTTGACTGCCTCCAGAAGTTAGATCAGATGGCAAATTGGATTTGGTGCTAGGTCTTTCCCTTTAGGTTTTACCCCAACAATGTTTTCATTAGTTTCGCTCACTCTCGAAATCAAGCATTTTACAGCAGGTTGGAGCAGCCTGTATCTCAGCACAGGAATAAGGGAGGGAAGAATTCTAAGGCTCATTTTGACTGCCTCCAGAAGTTAGATCAGATGGCAAATTGGATTTGGTGCTAGGTCTTTCCCTTTAGGTTTTACCCCAACAATGTTTTCATTAGTTTCGCTCACTCTCGAAATCAAGCATTTTACAGCAGGTTGGAGCAGCCTGTATCTCAGCACAGGAATAAGGTAGGGAAGAATTCTAAGGCTCATTTTGACTGCCTCCAGAAGTTAGATCAGATGGCAAATTGGATTTGGTGCTAGGTCTTTCCCTTTAGGTTTTACCCCAACAATGTTTTCATTAGTTTCGCTCACTCTCGAAATCAAGCATTTTACAGCAGGTTGGAGCAGCCTGTATCTCAGCACAGGAATAAGGTAGGGAAGAATTCTAAGGCTCATTTTGACTGCCTCCAGAAGTTAGATCAGATGGCAAATTGGATTTGGTGCTAGGTCTTTCCCTTTAGGTTTTACCCCAACAATGTTTTCATTAGTTTCGCTCACTCTCGAAATCAAGCATTTTACAGCAGGTTGGAGCAGCCTGTATCTCAGCACAGGAATAAGGTAGGGAAGAATTCTAAGGATCATTTTGACTGCCTCCAGAAGTTAGATCAGATGGCAAATTGGATTTGGTGCTAGGTCTTTCCCTTTAGGTTTTACCCCAACAATGTTTTCATTAGTTTCGCTCACTCTCGAAATCAAGCATTTTACAGCAGGTTGGAGCAGCCTGTATCTCAGCACAGGAATAAGGTAGGGAAGAATTCTAAGGATCATTTTGACTGCCTCCAGAAGTTAGATCAGATGGCAAATTGGATTTGGTGCTAGGTCTTTCCCTTTAGGTTTTACCCCAACAATGTTTTCATTAGTTTCGCTCACTCTCGAAATCAAGCATTTTACAGCAGGTTGGAGCAGCCTGTATCTCAGCACAGGAATAAGGGAGGGAAGAATTCTAAGGCTCATTTTGACTGCCTCCAGAAGTTAGATCAGATGGCAAATTGGATTTGGTGCTAGGTCTTTCCCTTTAGGTTTTACCCCAACAATGTTTTCATTAGTTTCGCTCACTCTCGAAATCAAGCATTTTACAGCAGGTTGGAGCAGCCTGTATCTCAGCACAGGAATAAGGTAGGGAAGAATTCTAAGGCTCATTTTGACTGCCTCCAGAAGTTAGATCAGATGGCAAATTGGATTTGGTGCTAGGTCTTTCCCTTTAGGTTTTACCCCAACAATGTTTTCATTAGTTTCGCTCACTCTCGAAATCAAGCATTTTACAGCAGGTTGGAGCAGCCTGTATCTCAGCACAGGAATAAGGGAGGGAAGAATTCTAAGGCTCATTTTGACTGCCTCCAGAAGTTAGATCAGATGGCAAATTGGATTTGGTGCTAGGTCTTTCCCTTTAGGTTTTACCCCAACAATGTTTTCATTAGTTTCGCTCACTCTCGAAATCAAGCATTTTACAGCAGGTTGGAGCAGCCTGTATCTCAGCACAGGAATAAGGTAGGGAAGAATTCTAAGGATCATTTTGACTGCCTCCAGAAGTTAGATCAGATGGCAAATTGGATTTGGTGCTAGGTCTTTCCCTTTAGGTTTTACCCCAACAATGTTTTCATTAGTTTCGCTCACTCTCGAAATCAAGCATTTTACAGCAGGTTGGAGCAGCCTGTATCTCAGCACAGGAATAAGGTAGGGAAGAATTCTAAGGCTCATTTTGACTGCCTCCAGAAGTTAGATCAGATGGCAAATTGGATTTGGTGCTAGGTCTTTCCCTTTAGGTTTTACCCCAACAATGTTTTCATTAGTTTCGCTCACTCTCGAAATCAAGCATTTTACAGCAGGTTGGAGCAGCCTGTATCTCAGCACAGGAATAAGGTAGGGAAGAATTCTAAGGATCATTTTGACTGCCTCCAGAAGTTAGATCAGATGGCAAATTGGATTTGGTGCTAGGTCTTTCCCTTTAGGTTTTACCCCAACAATGTTTTCATTAGTTTCGCTCACTCTCGAAATCAAGCATTTTACAGCAGGTTGGAGCAGCCTGTATCTCAGCACAGGAATAAGGTAGGGAAGAATTCTAAGGATCATTTTGACTGCCTCCAGAAGTTAGATCAGATGGCAAATTGGATTTGGTGCTAGGTCTTTCCCTTTAGGTTTTACCCCAACAATGTTTTCATTAGTTTCGCTCACTCTCGAAATCAAGCATTTTACAGCAGGTTGGAGCAGCCTGTATCTCAGCACAGGAATAAGGTAGGGAAGAATTCTAAGGATCATTTTGACTGCCTCCAGAAGTTAGATCAGATGGCAAATTGGATTTGGTGCTAGGCCTTTCCCTTTAGGTTTTACCCCAACAATGTTTTCATTAGTTTCGCTCACTCTCGAAATCAAGCATTTTACAGCAGGTTGGAGCAGCCTGTATCTCAGCACAGGAATAAGGTAGGGAAGAATTCTAAGGATCATTTTGACTGCCTCCAGAAGTTAGATCAGATGGCAAATTGGATTTGGTGCTAGGTCTTTCCCTTTAGGTTTTACCCCAACAATGTTTTCATTAGTTTCGCTCACTCTCGAAATCAAGCATTTTACAGCAGGTTGGAGCAGCCTGTATCTCAGCACAGGAATAAGGTAGGGAAGAATTCAAAGGATCATTTTGACTGCCTCCAGAAGTTAGATCAGATGGCAAATTGGATTTGGTGCTAGGTCTTTCCCTTTAGGTTTTACCCCAACAATGTTTTCATTAGTTTTGCTCACTCTCGAAATCAAGCATTTTACAGCAGGTTGGAGCAGCCTGTATCTCAGCACAGGAATAAGGTAGGGAAGAATTCTAAGGCTCATTTTGACTGCCTCCAGAAGTTAGATCAGATGGCAAATTGGATTTGGTGCTAGGTCTTTCCCTTTAGGTTTTACCCCAACAATGTTTTCATTAGTTTCGCTCACTCTCGAAATCAAGCATTTTACAGCAGGTTGGAGCAGCCTGTATCTCTGCACAGGAATAAGGTAGGGAAGAATTCTAAGGATCATTTTGACTGCCTCCAGAAGTTAGATCAGATGGCAAATTGGATTTGGTGCTAGGTCTTTCCCTTTAGGTTTTACCCCAACAATGTTTTCATTAGTTTCGCTTACTCTCAAAATCAAGCATTTTACAGCAGGTTGGAGCAGCCTGTATCTCAGCACAGGAATAAGGTAGGGAAGAATTCTAAGGATCATTTTGACTACCTCCAGAAGTTAGATCAGATGGCAAATTGGATTTGGTGCTAGGTCTTTCCCTTTAGGTTTTACCCCAACAATGTTTTCATTAGTTTCGCTCACTCTCGAAATCAAGCATTTTACAGCAGGTTGGAGCAGCCTGTATCTCAGCACAGGAATAAGGTAGGGAAGAATTCTAAGGATCATTTTGACTGCCTCCAGAAGTTAGATCAGATGGCAAATTGGATTTGGTGCTAGGTCTTTCCCTTTAGGTTTTACCCCAACAATGTTTTCATTAGTTTCGCTCACTCTCGAAATCAAGCATTTTACAGCAGGTTGGAGCAGCCTGTATCTCAGCACAGGAATAAGGGAGGGAAGAATTCTAAGGCTCATTTTGACTGCCTCCAGAAGTTAGATCAGATGGCAAATTGGATTTGGTGCTAGGTCTTTCCCTTTAGGTTTTACCCCAACAATGTTTTCATTAGTTTCGCTCACTCTCGAAATCAAGCATTTTACAGCAGGTTGGAGCAGCCTGTATCTCAGCACAGGAATAAGGTAGGGAAGAATTCTAAGGCTCATTTTGACTGCCTCCAGAAGTTAGATCAGATGGCAAATTGGATTTGGTGCTAGGTCTTTCCCTTTAGGTTTTACCCCAACAATGTTTTCATTAGTTTCGCTCACTCTCGAAATCAAGCATTTTACAGCAGGTTGGAGCAGCCTGTATCTCAGCACAGGAATAAGGTAGGGAAGAATTCTAAGGATCATTTTGACTGCCTCCAGAAGTTAGATCAGATGGCAAATTGGATTTGGTGCTAGGTCTTTCCCTTTAGGTTTTACCCCAACGTTTTCATTAGTTTCGCTCACTCTCGAAATCAAGCATTTTACAGCAGGTTGGAGCAGCCTGTATCTCAGCACAGGAATAAGGTAGGGAAGAATTCTAAGGCTCATTTTGACTGCCTCCAGAAGTTAGATCAGATGGCAAATTGGATTTGGTGCTAGGTCTTTCCCTTTAGGTTTTACCCCAACAATGTTTTCATTAGTTTCGCTCACTCTCGAAATCAAGCATTTTACAGCAGGTTGGAGCAGCCTGTATCTCTGCACAGGAATAAGGTAGGGAAGAATTCTAAGGATCATTTTGACTGCCTCCAGAAGTTAGATCAGATGGCAAATTGGATTTGGTGCTAGGTCTTTCCCTTTAGGTTTTACCCCAACAATGTTTTCATTAGTTTCGCTTACTCTCAAAAATCAAGCATTTTACAGCAGGTTGGAGCAGCCTGTATCTCAGCACAGGAATAAGGTAGGGAAGAATTCTAAGGATCATTTTGACTACCTCCAGAAGTTAGATCAGATGGCAAATTGGATTTGGTGCTAGGTCTTTCCCTTTAGGTTTTACCCCAACAATGTTTTCATTAGTTTCGCTCACTCTCGAAATCAAGCATTTTACAGCAGGTTGGAGCAGCCTGTATCTCAGCACAGGAATAAGGTAGGGAAGAATTCTAAGGATCATTTTGACTGCCTCCAGAAGTTAGATCAGATGGCAAATTGGATTTGGTGCTAGGTCTTTCCCTTTAGGTTTTACCCCAACAATGTTTTCATTAGTTTCGCTCACTCTCGAAATCAAGCATTTTACAGCAGGTTGGAGCAGCCTGTATCTCAGCACAGGAATAAGGTAGGGAAGAATTCTAAGGATCATTTTGACTGCCTCCAGAAGTTAGATCAGATGGCAAATTGGATTTGGTGCTAGGTCTTTCCCTTTAGGTTTTACCCCAACAATGTTTTCATTAGTTTCGCTCACTCTCGAAATCAAGCATTTTACAGCAGGTTGGAGCAGCCTGTATCTCAGCACAGGAATAAGGTAGGGAAGAATTCTAAGGATCATTTTGACTGCCTCCAGAAGTTAGATCAGATGGCAAATTGGATTTGGTGCTAGGTCTTTCCCTTTAGGTTTTACCCCAACAATGTTTTCATTAGTTTCGCTCACTCTCGAAATCAAGCATTTTACAGCAGGTTGGAGCAGCCTATATCTCAGCACAGGAATAAGGGAGGGAAGAATTCTAAGGATCATTTTGACTGCCTCCAGAAGTTAGATCAGATGGCAAATTGGATTTGGTGCTAGGTCTTTCCCTTTAGGTTTTACCCCAACAATGTTTTCATTAGTTTCGCTCACTCTCGAAATCAAGCATTTTACAGCAGGTTGGAGCAGCCTGTATCTCAGCACAGGAATAAGGTAGGGAAGAATTCTAAGGCTCATTTTGACTGCCTCCAGAAGTTAGATCAGATGGCAAATTGGATTTGGTGCTAGGTCTTTCCCTTTAGGTTTTACCCCAACAATGTTTTCATTAGTTTCGCTCACTCTCGAAATCAAGCATTTTACAGCAGGTTGGAGCAGCCTGTATCTCAGCACAGGAATAAGGTAGGGAAGAATTCTAAGGCTCATTTTGACTGCCTCCAGAAGTTAGATCAGATGGCAAATTGGATTTGGTGCTAGGTCTTTCCCTTTAGGTTTTACCCCAACAATGTTTTCATTAGTTTCGCTCACTCTCGAAATCAAGCATTTTACAGCAGGTTGGAGCAGCCTGTATCTCAGCACAGGAATAAGGTAGGGAAGAATTCTAAGGCTCATTTTGACTGCCTCCAGAAGTTAGATCAGATGGCAAATTGGATTTGGTGCTAGGTCTTTCCCTTTAGGTTTTACCCCAACAATGTTTTCATTAGTTTCGCTCACTCTCGAAATCAAGCATTTTACAGCAGGTTGGAGCAGCCTGTATCTCAGCACAGGAATAAGGTAGGGAAGAATTCTAAGGCTCATTTTGACTGCCTCCAGAAGTTAGATCAGATGGCAAATTGGATTTGGTGCTAGGTCTTTCCCTTTAGGTTTTACCCCAACAATGTTTTCATTAGTTTCGCTCACTCTCGAAATCAAGCATTTTACAGCAGGTTGGAGCAGCCTGTATCTCAGCACAGGAATAAGGTAGGGAAGAATTATAAGGCTCATTTTGACTGCCTCCAGAAGTTAGATCAGATGGCAAATTGGATTTGGTGCTAGGTCTTTCCCTTTAGGTTTTACCCCAACAATGTTTTCATTAGTTTCGCTCACTCTCGAAATCAAGCATTTTACAGCAGGTTGGAGCAGCCTGTATCTCTGCACAGGAATAAGGTAGGGAAGAATTCTAAGGCTCATTTTGACTGCCTCCAGAAGTTAGATCAGATGGCAAATTGGATTTGGTGCTAGGTCTTTCCCTTTAGGTTTTACCCCAACAATGTTTTCATTAGTTTCGCTCACTCTCAAAATCAAGCATTTTACAGCAGGTTGGAGCAGCCTGTATCTCAGCACAGGAATAAGGTAGGGAAGAATTCTAAGGATCATTTTGACTACCTCCAGAAGTTAGATCAGATGGCAAATTGGATTTGGTGCTAGGTCTTTCCCTTTAGGTTTTACCCCAACAATGTTTTCATTAGTTTCGCTCACTCTCGAAATCAAGCATTTTACAGCAGGTTGGAGCAGCCTGTATCTCAGCACAGGAATAAGGTAGGGAAGAATTCTAAGGATCATTTTGACTGCCTCCAGAAGTTAGATCAGATGGCAAATTGGATTTGGTGCTAGGTCTTTCCCTTTAGGTTTTACCCCAACAATGTTTTCATTAGTTTCGCTCACTCTCGAAATCAAGCATTTTACAGCAGGTTGGAGCAGCCTGTATCTCAGCACAGGAATAAGGTAGGGAAGAATTCTAAGGATCATTTTGACTGCCTCCAGAAGTTAGATCAGATGGCAAATTGGATTTGGTGCTAGGTCTTTCCCTTTAGGTTTTACCCCAACAATGTTTTCATTAGTTTCGCTCACTCTCGAAATCAAGCATTTTACAGCAGGTTGGAGCAGCCTGTATCTCAGCACAGGAATAAGGTAGGGAAGAATTCTAAGGATCATTTTGACTGCCTCCAGAAGTTAGATCAGATGGCAAATTGGATTTGGTGCTAGGTCTTTCCCTTTAGGTTTTACCCCAACAATGTTTTCATTAGTTTCGCTCACTCTCGAAATCAAGCATTTTACAGCAGGTTGGAGCAGCCTATATCTCAGCACAGGAATAAGGGAGGGAAGAATTCTAAGGATCATTTTGACTGCCTCCAGAAGTTAGATCAGATGGCAAATTGGATTTGGTGCTAGGTCTTTCCCTTTAGGTTTTACCCCAACAATGTTTTCATTAGTTTCGCTCACTCTCGAAATCAAGCATTTTACAGCAGGTTGGAGCAGCCTGTATCTCAGCACAGGAATAAGGTAGGGAAGAATTCTAAGGCTCATTTTGACTGCCTCCAGAAGTTAGATCAGATGGCAAATTGGATTTGGTGCTAGGTCTTTCCCTTTAGGTTTTACCCCAACAATGTTTTCATTAGTTTCGCTCACTCTCGAAATCAAGCATTTTACAGCAGGTTGGAGCAGCCTGTATCTCAGCACAGGAATAAGGTAGGGAAGAATTCTAAGGCTCATTTTGACTGCCTCCAGAAGTTAGATCAGATGGCAAATTGGATTTGGTGCTAGGTCTTTCCCTTTAGGTTTTACCCCAACAATGTTTTCATTAGTTTCGCTCACTCTCGAAATCAAGCATTTTACAGCAGGTTGGAGCAGCCTGTATCTCAGCACAGGAATAAGGTAGGGAAGAATTCTAAGGCTCATTTTGACTGCCTCCAGAAGTTAGATCAGATGGCAAATTGGATTTGGTGCTAGGTCTTTCCCTTTAGGTTTTACCCCAACAATGTTTTCATTAGTTTCGCTCACTCTCGAAATCAAGCATTTTACAGCAGGTTGGAGCAGCCTGTATCTCAGCACAGGAATAAGGTAGGGAAGAATTCTAAGGCTCATTTTGACTGCCTCCAGAAGTTAGATCAGATGGCAAATTGGATTTGGTGCTAGGTCTTTCCCTTTAGGTTTTACCCCAACAATGTTTTCATTAGTTTCGCTCACTCTCGAAATCAAGCATTTTACAGCAGGTTGGAGCAGCCTGTATCTCAGCACAGGAATAAGGTAGGGAAGAATTATAAGGCTCATTTTGACTGCCTCCAGAAGTTAGATCAGATGGCAAATTGGATTTGGTGCTAGGTCTTTCCCTTTAGGTTTTACCCCAACAATGTTTTCATTAGTTTCGCTCACTCTCGAAATCAAGCATTTTACAGCAGGTTGGAGCAGCCTGTATCTCTGCACAGGAATAAGGTAGGGAAGAATTCTAAGGCTCATTTTGACTGCCTCCAGAAGTTAGATCAGATGGCAAATTGGATTTGGTGCTAGGTCTTTCCCTTTAGGTTTTACCCCAACAATGTTTTCATTAGTTTCGCTCACTCTCAAAATCAAGCATTTTACAGCAGGTTGGAGCAGCCTGTATCTCAGCACAGGAATAAGGTAGGGAAGAATTCTAAGGATCATTTTGACTACCTCCAGAAGTTAGATCAGATGGCAAATTGGATTTGGTGCTAGGTCTTTCCCTTTAGGTTTTACCCCAACAATGTTTTCATTAGTTTCGCTCACTCTCGAAATCAAGCATTTTACAGCAGGTTGGAGCAGCCTGTATCTCAGCACAGGAATAAGGTAGGGAAGAATTCTAAGGATCATTTTGACTGCCTCCAGAAGTTAGATCAGATGGCAAATTGGATTTGGTGCTAGGTCTTTCCCTTTAGGTTTTACCCCAACAATGTTTTCATTAGTTTCGCTCACTCTCGAAATCAAGCATTTTACAGCAGGTTGGAGCAGCCTGTATCTCAGCACAGGAATAAGGTAGGGAAGAATTCAAATGCTCATTTTGACTGCCTCCAGAAGTTAGATCAGATGGCAAATTGGATTTGGTGCTAGGTCTTTCCCTTTAGGTTTTACCCCAACAATGTTTTCATTAGTTTCGCTCACTCTCGAAATCAAGCATTTTACAGCAGGTTGGAGCAGCCTGTATCTCAGCACAGGAATAAGGTAGGGAAGAATTCTAAGGATCATTTTGACTGCCTCCAGAAGTTAGATCAGATGGCAAATTGGATTTGGTGCTAGGTCTTTCCCTTTAGGTTTTACCCCAACAATGTTTTCATTAGTTTCGCTCACTCTCGAAATCAAGCATTTTACAGCAGGTTGGAGCAGCCTGTATCTCAGCACAGGAATAAGGGAGGGAAGAATTCTAAGGATCATTTTGACTGCCTCCAGAAGTTAGATCAGATGGCAAATTGGATTTGGTGCTAGGTCTTTCCCTTTAGGTTTTACCCCAACAATGTTTTCATTAGTTTCGCTCACTCTCGAAATCAAGCATTTTACAGCAGGTTGGAGCAGCCTGTATCTCAGCACAGGAATAAGGTAGGGAAGAATTCTAAGGATCATTTTGACTGCCTCCAGAAGTTAGATCAGATGGCAAATTGGATTTGGTGCTAGGTCTTTCCCTTTAGGTTTTACCCCAACAATGTTTTCATTAGTTTCGCTCACTCTCGAAATCAAGCATTTTACAGCAGGTTGGAGCAGCCTGTATCTCAGCACAGGAATAAGGTAGGGAAGAATTCAAATGCTCATTTTGACTGCCTCCAGAAGTTAGATCAGATGGCAAATTGGATTTGGTGCTAGGTCTTTCCCTTTAGGTTTTACCCCAACAATGTTTTCATTAGTTTCGCTCACTCTCGAAATCAAGCATTTTACAGCAGGTTGGGAGCAGCCTGTATCTCAGCACAGGAATAAGGTAGGGAAGAATTCTAAGGATCATTTTGACTGCCTCCAGAAGTTAGATCAGATGGCAAATTGGATTTGGTGCTAGGTCTTTCCCTTTAGGTTTTACCCCAACAATGTTTTCATTAGTTTCGCTCACTCTCGAAATCAAGCATTTTACAGCAGGTTGGAGCAGCCTGTATCTCAGCACAGGAATAAGGTAGGGAAGAATTCTAAGGATCATTTTGACTGCCTCCAGAAGTTAGATCAGATGGCAAATTGGATTTGGTGCTAGGTCTTTCCCTTTAGGTTTTACCCCAACAATGTTTTCATTAGTTTCGCTCACTCTCGAAATCAAGCATTTTACAGCAGGTTGGAGCAGCCTGTATCTCAGCACAGGAATAAGGTAGGGAAGAATTCTAAGGCTCATTTTGACTGCCTCCAGAAGTTAGATCAGATGGCAAATTGGATTTGGTGCTAGGTCTTTCCCTTTAGGTTTTACCCCAACAATGTTTTCATTAGTTTCGCTCACTCTCGAAATCAAGCATTTTACAGCAGGTTGGAGCAGCCTGTATCTCAGCACAGGAATAAGGTAGGGAAGAATTCTAAGGATCATTTTGACTGCCTCCAGAAGTTAGATCAGATGGCAAATTGGATTTGGTGCTAGTCTTTCCCTTTAGGTTTTACCCCAACAATGTTTTCATTAGTTTCGCTCACTCTCGAAATCAAGCATTTTACAGCAGGTTGGAGCAGCCTGTATCTCAGCACAGGAATAAGGTAGGGAAGAATTCTAAGGATCATTTTGACTGCCTCCAGAAGTTAGATCAGATGGCAAATTGGATTTGGTGCTAGGTCTTTCCCTTTAGGTTTTACCCCAACAATGTTTTCATTAGTTTCGCTCACTCTCGAAATCAAGCATTTTACAGCAGGTTGGAGCAGCCTGTATCTCAGCACAGGAATAAGGTAGGGAAGAATTCAAATGCTCATTTTGACTGCCTCCAGAAGTTAGATCAGATGGCAAATTGGATTTGGTGCTAGGTCTTTCCCTTTAGGTTTTACCCCAACAATGTTTTCATTAGTTTCGCTCACTCTCGAAATCAAGCATTTTACAGCAGGTTGGAGCAGCCTGTATCTCAGCACAGGAATAAGGTAGGGAAGAATTCTAAGGCTCATTTTGACTGCCTCCAGAAGTTAGATCAGATGGCAAATTGGATTTGGTGCTAGGTCTTTCCCTTTAGGTTTTACCCCAACAATGTTTTCATTAGTTTCGCTCACTCTCGAAATCAAGCATTTTACAGCAGGTTGGAGCAGCCTGTATCTCAGCACAGGAATAAGGTAGGGAAGAATTCTAAGGATCATTTTGACTGCCTCCAGAAGTTAGATCAGATGGCAAATTGGATTTGGTGCTAGGTCTTTCCCTTTAGGTTTTACCCCAACGTTTTCATTAGTTTCGCTCACTCTCGAAATCAAGCATTTTACAGCAGGTTGGAGCAGCCTGTATCTCAGCACAGGAATAAGGTAGGGAAGAATTCTAAGGCTCATTTTGACTGCCTCCAGAAGTTAGATCAGATGGCAAATTGGATTTGGTGCTAGGTCTTTCCCTTTAGGTTTTACCCCAACAATGTTTTCATTAGTTTCGCTCACTCTCGAAATCAAGCATTTTACAGCAGGTTGGAGCAGCCTGTATCTCTGCACAGGAATAAGGTAGGGAAGAATTCTAAGGATCATTTTGACTGCCTCCAGAAGTTAGATCAGATGGCAAATTGGATTTGGTGCTAGGTCTTTCCCTTTAGGTTTTACCCCAACAATGTTTTCATTAGTTTCGCTTACTCTCAAAATCAAGCATTTTACAGCAGGTTGGAGCAGCCTGTATCTCAGCACAGGAATAAGGTAGGGAAGAATTCTAAGGATCATTTTGACTACCTCCAGAAGTTAGATCAGATGGCAAATTGGATTTGGTGCTAGGTCTTTCCCTTTAGGTTTTACCCCAACAATGTTTTCATTAGTTTCGCTCACTCTCGAAATCAAGCATTTTACAGCAGGTTGGAGCAGCCTGTATCTCAGCACAGGAATAAGGTAGGGAAGAATTCTAAGGATCATTTTGACTGCCTCCAGAAGTTAGATCAGATGGCAAATTGGATTTGGTGCTAGGTCTTTCCCTTTAGGTTTTACCCCAACAATGTTTTCATTAGTTTCGCTCACTCTCGAAATCAAGCATTTTACAGCAGGTTGGAGCAGCCTGTATCTCAGCACAGGAATAAGGTAGGGAAGAATTCTAAGGATCATTTTGACTGCCTCCAGAAGTTAGATCAGATGGCAAATTGGATTTGGTGCTAGGTCTTTCCCTTTAGGTTTTACCCCAACAATGTTTTCATTAGTTTCGCTCACTCTCGAAATCAAGCATTTTACAGCAGGTTGGAGCAGCCTGTATCTCAGCACAGGAATAAGGTAGGGAAGAATTCTAAGGATCATTTTGACTGCCTCCAGAAGTTAGATCAGATGGCAAATTGGATTTGGTGCTAGGTCTTTCCCTTTAGGTTTTACCCCAACAATGTTTTCATTAGTTTCGCTCACTCTCGAAATCAAGCATTTTACAGCAGGTTGGAGCAGCCTATATCTCAGCACAGGAATAAGGGAGGGAAGAATTCTAAGGATCATTTTGACTGCCTCCAGAAGTTAGATCAGATGGCAAATTGGATTTGGTGCTAGGTCTTTCCCTTTAGGTTTTACCCCAACAATGTTTTCATTAGTTTCGCTCACTCTCGAAATCAAGCATTTTACAGCAGGTTGGAGCAGCCTGTATCTCAGCACAGGAATAAGGTAGGGAAGAATTCTAAGGCTCATTTTGACTGCCTCCAGAAGTTAGATCAGATGGCAAATTGGATTTGGTGCTAGGTCTTTCCCTTTAGGTTTTACCCCAACAATGTTTTCATTAGTTTCGCTCACTCTCGAAATCAAGCATTTTACAGCAGGTTGGAGCAGCCTGTATCTCAGCACAGGAATAAGGTAGGGAAGAATTCTAAGGCTCATTTTGACTGCCTCCAGAAGTTAGATCAGATGGCAAATTGGATTTGGTGCTAGGTCTTTCCCTTTAGGTTTTACCCCAACAATGTTTTCATTAGTTTCACTCACTCTCGAAATCAAGCATTTTACAGCAGGTTGGAGCAGCCTGTATCTCAGCACAGGAATAAGGTAGGGAAGAATTCTAAGGCTCATTTTGACTGCCTCCAGAAGTTAGATCAGATGGCAAATTGGATTTGGTGCTAGGTCTTTCCCTTTAGGTTTTACCCCAACAATGTTTTCATTAGTTTCGCTCACTCTCGAAATCAAGCATTTTACAGCAGGTTGGAGCAGCCTGTATCTCAGCACAGGAATAAGGTAGGGAAGAATTCTAAGGCTCATTTTGACTGCCTCCAGAAGTTAGATCAGATGGCAAATTGGATTTGGTGCTAGGTCTTTCCCTTTAGGTTTTACCCCAACAATGTTTTCATTAGTTTCGCTCACTCTCGAAATCAAGCATTTTACAGCAGGTTGGAGCAGCCTGTATCTCAGCACAGGAATAAGGTAGGGAAGAATTCTAAGGCTCATTTTGACTGCCTCCAGAAGTTAGATCAGATGGCAAATTGGATTTGGTGCTAGGTCTTTCCCTTTAGGTTTTACCCCAACAATGTTTTCATTAGTTTCGCTCACTCTCGAAATCAAGCATTTTACAGCAGGTTGGAGCAGCCTGTATCTCAGCACAGGAATAAGGTAGGGAAGAATTCTAAGGATCATTTTGACTGCCTCCATAGATCAGATGGCAAATTGGATTTGGTGCTAGGTCTTTCCCTTTAGGTTTTACCCCAACAATGTTTTCATTAGTTTCGCTCACTCTCAAAATCAAGCATTTTACAGCAGGTTGGAGCAGCCTGTATCTCAGCACAGGAATAAGGTAGGGAAGAATTCTAAGGATCATTTTGACTACCTCCAGAAGTTAGATCAGATGGCAAATTGGATTTGGTGCTAGGTCTTTCCCTTTAGGTTTTACCCCCAACAATGTTTTCATTAGTTTCGCTCACTCTCGAAATCAAGCATTTTACAGCAGGTTGGAGCAGCCTGTATCTCAGCACAGGAATAAGGTAGGGAAGAATTCTAAGGATCATTTTGACTGCCTCCAGAAGTTAGATCAGATGGCAAATTGGATTTGGTGCTAGGTCTTTCCCTTTAGGTTTTACCCCAACAATGTTTTCATTAGTTTCGCTCACTCTCGAAATCAAGCATTTTACAGCAGGTTGGAGCAGCCTGTATCTCAGCACAGGAATAAGGTAGGGAAGAATTCAAATGCTCATTTTGACTGCCTCCAGAAGTTAGATCAGATGGCAAATTGGATTTGGTGCTAGGTCTTTCCCTTTAGGTTTTACCCCAACAATGTTTTCATTAGTTTCGCTCACTCTCGAAATCAAGCATTTTACAGCAGGTTGGAGCAGCCTGTATCTCAGCACAGGAATAAGGTAGGGAAGAATTCTAAGGATCATTTTGACTGCCTCCAGAAGTTAGATCAGATGGCAAATTGGATTTGGTGCTAGGTCTTTCCCTTTAGGTTTTACCCCAACAATGTTTTCATTAGTTTCGCTCACTCTCGAAATCAAGCATTTTACAGCAGGTTGGAGCAGCCTGTATCTCAGCACAGGAATAAGGGAGGGAAGAATTCTAAGGATCATTTTGACTGCCTCCAGAAGTTAGATCAGATGGCAAATTGGATTTGGTGCTAGGTCTTTCCCTTTAGGTTTTACCCCAACAATGTTTTCATTAGTTTCGCTCACTCTCGAAATCAAGCATTTTACAGCAGGTTGGAGCAGCCTGTATCTCAGCACAGGAATAAGGTAGGGAAGAATTCTAAGGATCATTTTGACTGCCTCCAGAAGTTAGATCAGATGGCAAATTGGATTTGGTGCTAGGTCTTTCCCTTTAGGTTTTACCCCAACAATGTTTTCATTAGTTTCGCTCACTCTCGAAATCAAGCATTTTACAGCAGGTTGGAGCAGCCTGTATCTCAGCACAGGAATAAGGTAGGGAAGAATTCAAAATGCTCATTTTGACTGCCTCCAGAAGTTAGATCAGATGGCAAATTGGATTTGGTGCTAGGTCTTTCCCTTTAGGTTTTTACCCCAACAATGTTTTCATTAGTTTCGCTCACTCTCGAAATCAAGCATTTTACAGCAGGTTGGAGCAGCCTGTATCTCAGCACAGGAATAAGGTAGGGAAGAATTCTAAGGATCATTTTGACTGCCTCCAGAAGTTAGATCAGATGGCAAATTGGATTTGGTGCTAGGTCTTTCCCTTTAGGTTTTACCCCAACAATGTTTTCATTAGTTTCGCTCACTCTCGAAATCAAGCATTTTACAGCAGGTTGGAGCAGCCTGTATCTCAGCACAGGAATAAGGTAGGGAAGAATTCTAAGGATCATTTTGACTGCCTCCAGAAGTTAGATCAGATGGCAAATTGGATTTGGTGCTAGGTCTTTCCCTTTAGGTTTTACCCCAACAATGTTTTCATTAGTTTCGCTCACTCTCGAAATCAAGCATTTTACAGCAGGTTGGAGCAGCCTGTATCTCAGCACAGGAATAAGGTAGGGAAGAATTCTAAGGCTCATTTTGACTGCCTCCAGAAGTTAGATCAGATGGCAAATTGGATTTGGTGCTAGGTCTTTCCCTTTAGGTTTTACCCCAACAATGTTTTCATTAGTTTCGCTCACTCTCGAAATCAAGCATTTTACAGCAGGTTGGAGCAGCCTGTATCTCAGCACAGGAATAAGGTAGGGAAGAATTCTAAGGATCATTTTGACTGCCTCCAGAAGTTAGATCAGATGGCAAATTGGATTTGGTGCTAGGTCTTTCCCTTTAGGTTTTACCCCAACAATGTTTTCATTAGTTTCGCTCACTCTCGAAATCAAGCATTTTACAGCAGGTTGGAGCAGCCTGTATCTCAGCACAGGAATAAGGTAGGGAAGAATTCTAAGGATCATTTTGACTGCCTCCAGAAGTTAGATCAGATGGCAAATTGGATTTGGTGCTAGGTCTTTCCCTTTAGGTTTTACCCCAACAATGTTTTCATTAGTTTCGCTCACTCTCGAAATCAAGCATTTTACAGCAGGTTGGAGCAGCCTGTATCTCAGCACAGGAATAAGGTAGGGAAGAATTCAAATGCTCATTTTGACTGCCTCCAGAAGTTAGATCAGATGGCAAATTGGATTTGGTGCTAGGTCTTTCCCTTTAGGTTTTACCCCAACAATGTTTTCATTAGTTTCGCTCACTCTCGAAATCAAGCATTTTACAGCAGGTTGGAGCAGCCTGTATCTCAGCACAGGAATAAGGTAGGGAAGAATTCTAAGGCTCATTTTGACTGCCTCCAGAAGTTAGATCAGATGGCAAATTGGATTTGGTGCTAGGTCTTTCCCTTTAGGTTTTACCCCAACAATGTTTTCATTAGTTTCGCTCACTCTCGAAATCAAGCATTTTACAGCAGGTTGGAGCAGCCTGTATCTCAGCACAGGAATAAGGTAGGGAAGAATTCTAAGGATCATTTTGACTGCCTCCAGAAGTTAGATCAGATGGCAAATTGGATTTGGTGCTAGGTCTTTCCCTTTAGGTTTTACCCCCAACAATGTTTTCATTAGTTTCGCTCACTCTCGAAATCAAGCATTTTACAGCAGGTTGGAGCAGCCTGTATCTCAGCACAGGAATAAGGTAGGGAAGAATTCTAAGGCTCATTTTGACTGCCTCCAGAAGTTAGATCAGATGGCAAATTGGATTTGGTGCTAGGTCTTTCCCTTTAGGTTTTACCCCAACAATGTTTTCATTAGTTTCGCTCACTCTCGAAATCAAGCATTTTACAGCAGGTTGGAGCAGCCTGTATCTCAGCACAGGAATAAGGTAGGGAAGAATTCTAAGGATCATTTTGACTGCCTCCAGAAGTTAGATCAGATGGCAAATTGGATTTGGTGCTAGGTCTTTCCCTTTAGGTTTTACCCCCAACAATGTTTTCATTAGTTTCGCTCACTCTCGAAATCAAGCATTTTACAGCAGGTTGGAGCAGCCTGTATCTCAGCACAGGAATAAGGTAGGGAAGAATTCAAATGCTCATTTTGACTGCCTCCAGAAGTTAGATCAGATGGCAAATTGGATTTGGTGCTAGGTCTTTCCCTTTAGGTTTTACCCCAACAATGTTTTCATTAGTTTCGCTCACTCTCGAAATCAAGCATTTTACAGCAGGTTGGAGCAGCCTGTATCTGAGCACAGGAATAAGGTAGGGAAGAATTCTAAGGCTCATTTTGACTGCCTCCAGAAGTTAGATCAGATGGCAAATTGGATTTGGTGCTAGGTCTTTCCCTTTAGGTTTTACCCCAACAATGTTTTTCATTAGTTTTGCTCACTCTCGAAATCAAGCATTTTACAGCAGGTTGGAGCAGCCTGTATCTCAGCACAGGAATAAGGGAGGGAAGAATTCTAAGGATCATTTTGACTGCCTCCAGAAGTTAGATCAGATGGCAAATTGGATTTGGTGCTAGGTCTTTCCCTTTAGGTTTTACCCCAACAATGTTTTCATTAGTTTCGCTCACTCTCGAAATCAAGCATTTTACAGCAGGTTGGAGCAGCCTGTATCTCAGCACAGGAATAAGGTAGGGAAGAATTCAAATGCTCATTTTGACTGCCTCCAGAAGTTAGATCAGATGGCAAATTGGATTTGGTGCTAGGTCTTTCCCTTTAGGTTTTACCCCAACAATGTTTTCATTAGTTTCGCTCACTCTCGAAATCAAGCATTTTACAGCAGGTTGGAGCAGCCTGTATCTCAGCACAGGAATAAGGTAGGGAAGAATTCTAAGGATCATTTTGACTGCCTCCAGAAGTTAGATCAGATGGCAAATTGGATTTGGTGCTAGGTCTTTCCCTTTAGGTTTTACCCCCAACAATGTTTTCATTAGTTTCGCTCACTCTCGAAATCAAGCATTTTACAGCAGGTTGGAGCAGCCTGTATCTCAGCACAGGAATAAGGTAGGGAAGAATTCTAAGGATCATTTTGACTGCCTCCAGAAGTTAGATCAGATGGCAAATTGGATTTGGTGCTAGGTCTTTCCCTTTAGGTTTTACCCCAACAATGTTTTCATTAGTTTCGCTCACTCTCGAAATCAAGCATTTTACAGCAGGTTGGAGCAGCCTGTATCTCAGCACAGGAATAAGGTAGGGAAGAATTCTAAGGCTCATTTTGACTGCCTCCAGAAGTTAGATCAGATGGCAAATTGGATTTGGTGCTAGGTCTTTCCCTTTAGGTTTTACCCCAACAATGTTTTCATTAGTTTCGCTCACTCTCGAAATCAAGCATTTTACAGCAGGTTGGAGCAGCCTGTATCTCAGCACAGGAATAAGGGAGGGGAAGAATTCTAAGGATCATTTTGACTGCCTCCAGAAGTTAGATCAGATGGCAAATTGGATTTGGTGCTAGGTCTTTCCCTTTAGGTTTTACCCCAACAATGTTTTCATTAGTTTCGCTCACTCTCGAAATCAAGCATTTTACAGCAGGTTGGAGCAGCCTGTATCTCAGCACAGGAATAAGGTAGGGAAGAATTCTAAGGCTCATTTTGACTGCCTCCAGAAGTTAGATCAGATGGCAAATTGGATTTGGTGCTAGGTCTTTCCCTTTAGGTTTTACCCCAACAATGTTTTCATTAGTTTCGCTCACTCTCGAAATCAAGCATTTTACAGCAGGTTGGAGCAGCCTGTATCTCAGCACAGGAATAAGGTAGGGAAGAATTCTAAGGATCATTTTGACTGCCTCCAGAAGTTAGATCAGATGGCAAATTGGATTTGGTGCTAGGTCTTTCCCTTTAGGTTTTACCCCAACAATGTTTTCATTAGTTTCGCTCACTCTCGAAATCAAGCATTTTACAGCAGGTTGGAGCAGCCTGTATCTCAGCACAGGAATAAGGTAGGGAAGAATTCTAAGGATCATTTTGACTGCCTCCAGAAGTTAGATCAGATGGCAAATTGGATTTGGTGCTAGGTCTTTCCCTTTAGGTTTTACCCCAACAATGTTTTCATTAGTTTCGCTCACTCTCGAAATCAAGCATTTTACAGCAGGTTGGAGCAGCCTGTATCTCAGCACAGGAATAAGGGAGGGAAGAATTCTAAGGATCATTTTGACTGCCTCCAGAAGTTAGATCAGATGGCAAATTGGATTTGGTGCTAGGTCTTTCCCTTTAGGTTTTACCCCAACAATGTTTTCATTAGTTTCGCTCACTCTCGAAATCAAGCATTTTACAGCAGGTTGGAGCAGCCTGTATCTCAGCACAGGAATAAGGTAGGGAAGAATTCAAATGCTCATTTTGACTGCCTCCAGAAGTTAGATCAGATGGCAAATTGGATTTGGTGCTAGGTCTTTCCCTTTAGGTTTTACCCCAACAATGTTTTCATTAGTTTCGCTCACTCTCGAAATCAAGCATTTTACAGCAGGTTGGAGCAGCCTGTATCTCAGCACAGGAATAAGGTAGGGAAGAATTCTAAGAATCATTTTGACTGCCTCCAGAAGTTAGATCAGATGGCAAATTGGATTTGGTGCTAGGTCTTTCCCTTTAGGTTTTACCCCAACAATGTTTTCATTAGTTTCGCTCACTCTCGAAATCAAGCATTTTACAGCAGGTTGGAGCAGCCTGTATCTCAGCACAGGAATAAGGTAGGGAAGAATTCTAAGGATCATTTTGACTGCCTCCAGAAGTTAGATCAGATGGCAAATTGGATTTGGTGCTAGGTCTTTCCCTTTAGGTTTTACCCCAACAATGTTTTTCATTAGTTTTGCTCACTCTCGAAATCAAGCATTTTACAGCAGGTTGGAGCAGCCTGTATCTCAGCACAGGAATAAGGTAGGGAAGAATTCTAAGGATCATTTTGACTGCCTCCAGAAGTTAGATCAGATGGCAAATTGGATTGGTGCTAGGTCTTTCCCTTTAGGTTTTACCCCAACAATGTTTTCATTAGTTTCGCTCACTCTCGAAATCAAGCATTTTACAGCAGGTTGGAGCAGCCTGTATCTCAGCACAGGAATAAGGTAGGGAAGAATTCTAAGGCTCATTTTGACTGCCTCCAGAAGTTAGATCAGATGGCAAATTGGATTTGGTGCTAGGTCTTTCCCTTTAGGTTTTACCCCAACAATGTTTTCATTAGTTTCGCTCACTCTCGAAATCAAGCATTTTACGCAGGTTGGAGCAGCCTGTATCTCAGCACAGGAATAAGGTAGGGAAGAATTCTAAGGATCATTTTGACTGCCTCCAGAAGTTAGATCAGATGGCAATTGGATTTGGTGCTAGGTCTTTCCCTTTAGGTTTTACCCCAACAATGTTTTCATTAGTTTCGCTCACTCTCGAAATCAAGCATTTTACAGCAGGTTGGAGCAGCCTGTATCTCAGCACAGGAATAAGGTAGGGAAGAATTCTAAGGATCATTTTGACTGCCTCCAGAAGTTAGATCAGATGGCAAATTGGATTTGGTGCTAGGTCTTTCCCTTTAGGTTTTACCCCAACAATGTTTTCATTAGTTTTCGCTCACTCTCGAAATCAAGCATTTTACAGCAGGTTGGAGCAGCCTGTATCTCAGCACAGGAATAAGGTAGGGAAGAATTCTAAGGCTCATTTTGACTGCCTCCAGAAGTTAGATCAGATGGCAAATTGGATTTGGTGCTAGGTCTTTCCCTTTAGGTTTTACCCCAACAATGTTTTCATTAGTTTCGCTCACTCTCGAAATCAAGCATTTTACAGCAGGTTGGAGCAGCCTGTATCTCAGCACAGGAATAAGGTAGGGAAGAATTCTAAGGCTCATTTTGACTGCCTCCAGAAGTTAGATCAGATGGCAAATTGGATTTGGTGCTAGGTCTTTCCCTTTAGGTTTTACCCCAACAATGTTTTCATTAGTTTTGCTCACTCTCGAAATCAAGCATTTTACAGCAGGTTGGAGCAGCCTGTATCTCAGCACAGGAATAAGGTAGGGAAGAATTCTAAGGATCATTTTGACTGCCTCCAGAAGTTAGATCAGATGGCAAATTGGATTTGGTGCTAGGTCTTTCCCTTTAGGTTTTACCCCAACAATGTTTTCATTAGTTTCGCTCACTCTCGAAATCAAGCATTTTACAGCAGGTTGGAGCAGCCTGTATCTCAGCACAGGAATAAGGTAGGGAAGAATTCAAAGGATCATTTTGACTGCCTCCCAGAAGTTAGATCAGATGGCAAATTGGATTTGGTGCTAGGTCTTTCCCTTTAGGTTTTACCCCAACAATGTTTTCATTAGTTTCGCTCACTCTCGAAATCAAGCATTTTACAGCAGGTTGGAGCAGCCTGTATCTCAGCACAGGAATAAGGTAGGGAAGAATTCTAAGGATCATTTTGACTGCCTCCAGAAGTTAGATCAGATGGCAAATTGGATTTGGTGCTAGGTCTTTCCCTTTAGGTTTTACCCCAACAATGTTTTCATTAGTTTTGCTCACTCTCGAAATCAAGCATTTTACAGCAGGTTGGAGCAGCCTGTATCTCAGCACAGAATAAGGGAGGGAAGAATTCTAAGGCTCATTTTGACTGCCTCCAGAAGTTAGATCAGATGGCAAATTGGATTTGGTGCTAGGTCTTTCCCTTTAGGTTTTACCCCAACAATGTTTTCATTAGTTTCGCTCACTCTCGAAATCAAGCATTTTACAGCAGGTTGGAGCAGCCTGTATCTCAGCACAGGAATAAGGTAGGGAAGAATTCAAATGCTCATTTTGACTGCCTCCAGAAGTTAGATCAGATGGCAAATTGGATTTGGTGCTAGGTCTTTCCCTTTAGGTTTTACCCCAACAATGTTTTCATTAGTTTCGCTCACTCTCGAAATCAAGCATTTTACAGCAGGTTGGAGCAGCCTGTATCTCAGCACAGGAATAAGGTAGGGAAGAATTCTAAGGATCATTTTGACTGCCTCCAGAAGTTAGATCAGATGGCAAATTGGATTTGGTGCTAGGTCTTTCCCTTTAGGTTTTACCCCAACAATGTTTTCATTAGTTTCGCTCACTCTCGAAATCAAGCATTTTACAGCAGGTTGGAGCAGCCTGTATCTCAGCACAGGAATAAGGTAGGGAAGAATTCTAAGGCTCATTTTGACTGCCTCCAGAAGTTAGATCAGATGGCAAATTGGATTTGGTGCTAGGTCTTTCCCTTTAGGTTTTACCCCAACAATGTTTTCATTAGTTTCGCTCACTCTCGAAATCAAGCATTTTACAGCAGGTTGGAGCAGCCTGTATCTCAGCACAGGAATAAGGTAGGGAAGAATTCTAAGGCTCATTTTGACTGCCTCCAGAAGTTAGATCAGATGGCAAATTGGATTTGGTGCTAGGTCTTTCCCTTTAGGTTTTACCCCAACAATGTTTTCATTAGTTTCGCTCACTCTCGAAATCAAGCATTTTACAGCAGGTTGGAGCAGCCTGTATCTCAGCACAGGAATAAGGTAGGGAAGAATTCTAAGGATCATTTTGACTGCCTCCAGAAGTTAGATCAGATGGCAAATTGGATTTGGTGCTAGGTCTTTCCCTTTAGGTTTTACCCCAACAATGTTTTCATTAGTTTCGCTCACTCTCGAAATCAAGCATTTTACAGCAGGTTGGAGCAGCCTGTATCTCAGCACAGGAATAAGGTAGGGAAGAATTCTAAGGCTCATTTTGACTGCCTCCAGAAGTTAGATCAGATGGCAAATTGGATTTGGTGCTAGGTCTTTCCCTTTAGGTTTTACCCCAACAATGTTTTCATTAGTTTCGCTCACTCTCGAAATCAAGCATTTTACAGCAGGTTGGAGCAGCCTGTATCTCAGCACAGGAATAAGGTAGGGAAGAATTCTAAGGCTCATTTTGACTGCCTCCAGAAGTTAGATCAGATGGCAAATTGGATTTGGTGCTAGGTCTTTCCCTTTAGGTTTTACCCCAACAATGTTTTCATTAGTTTCGCTCACTCTCGAAATCAAGCATTTTACAGCAGGTTGGAGCAGCCTGTATCTCAGCACAGGAATAAGGTAGGGAAGAATTCTAAGGATCATTTTGACTGCCTCCAGAAGTTAGATCAGATGGCAAATTGGATTTGGTGCTAGGTCTTTCCCTTTAGGTTTTACCCCAACAATGTTTTCATTAGTTTCGCTCACTCTCGAAATCAAGCATTTTACAGCAGGTTGGAGCAGCCTGTATCTCAGCACAGGAATAAGGTAGGGAAGAATTCTAAGGCTCATTTTGACTGCCTCCAGAAGTTAGATCAGATGGCAAATTGGATTTGGTGCTAGGTCTTTCCCTTTAGGTTTTACCCCAACAATGTTTTCATTAGTTTCGCTCACTCTCGAAATCAAGCATTTTACAGCAGGTTGGAGCAGCCTGTATCTCAGCACAGGAATAAGGTAGGGAAGAATTCTAAGGATCATTTTGACTGCCTCCAGAAGTTAGATCAGATGGCAAATTGGATTTGGTGCTAGGTCTTTCCCTTTAGGTTTTTACCCCAACAATGTTTTCATTAGTTTCGCTCACTCTCGAAATCAAGCATTTTACAGCAGGTTGGAGCAGCCTGTATCTCAGCACAGGAATAAGGTAGGGAAGAATTCTAAGGATCATTTTGACTGCCTCCAGAAGTTAGATCAGATGGCAAATTGGATTTGGTGCTAGGTCTTTCCCTTTAGGTTTTACCCCAACAATGTTTTCATTAGTTTCGCTCACTCTCGAAATCAAGCATTTTACAGCAGGTTGGAGCAGCCTGTATCTCAGCACAGGAATAAGGTAGGGAAGAATTCTAAGGCTCATTTTGACTGCCTCCAGAAGTTAGATCAGATGGCAAATTGGATTTGGTGCTAGGTCTTTCCCTTTAGGTTTTACCCCAACAATGTTTTCATTAGTTTCGCTCACTCTCGAAATCAAGCATTTTACAGCAGGTTGGAGCAGCCTGTATCTCAGCACAGGAATAAGGTAGGGAAGAATTCTAAGGCTCATTTTGACTGCCTCCAGAAGTTAGATCAGATGGCAAATTGGATTTGGTGCTAGGTCTTTCCCTTTAGGTTTTACCCCAACAATGTTTTCATTAGTTTCGCTCACTCTCGAAATCAAGCATTTTACAGCAGGTTGGAGCAGCCTGTATCTCAGCACAGGAATAAGGTAGGGAAGAATTCTAAGGCTCATTTTGACTGCCTCCAGAAGTTAGATCAGATGGCAAATTGGATTTGGTGCTAGGTCTTTCCCTTTAGGTTTTACCCCAACAATGTTTTCATTAGTTTTGCTCACTCTCGAAATCAAGCATTTTACAGCAGGTTGGAGCAGCCTGTATCTCAGCACAGGAATAAGGTAGGGAAGAATTCTAAGGCTCATTTTGACTGCCTCCAGAAGTTAGATCAGATGGCAAATTGGATTTGGTGCTAGGTCTTTCCCTTTAGGTTTTACCCCAACAATGTTTTCATTAGTTTCGCTCACTCTCGAAATCAAGCATTTTACAGCAGGTTGGAGCAGCCTGTATCTCTGCACAGGAATAAGGTAGGGAAGAATTCAAAGGATCATTTTGACTGCCTCCAGAAGTTAGATCAGATGGCAAATTGGATTTGGTGCTAGGTCTTTCCCTTTAGGTTTTACCCCAACAATGTTTTCATTAGTTTCGCTCACTCTCGAAATCAAGCATTTTACAGCAGGTTGGAGCAGCCTGTATCTCAGCACAGGAATAAGGTAGGGAAGAATTCTAAGGATCATTTTGACTGCCTCCAGAAGTTAGATCAGATGGCAAATTGGATTTGGTGCTAGGTCTTTCCCTTTAGGTTTTACCCCAACAATGTTTTCATTAGTTTTGCTCACTCTCGAAATCAAGCATTTTACAGCAGGTTGGAGCAGCCTGTATCTCAGTACAGGAATAAGGGAGGGAAGAATTCTAAGGCTCATTTTGACTGCCTCCAGAAGTTAGATCAGATGGCAAATTGGATTTGGTGCTAGGTCTTTCCCTTTAGGTTTTACCCCAACAATGTTTTCATTAGTTTCGCTCACTCTCGAAATCAAGCATTTTACAGCAGGTTGGAGCAGCCTGTATCTCAGCACAGGAATAAGGTAGGGAAGAATTCTAAGGCTCATTTTGACTGCCTCCAGAAGTTAGATCAGATGGCAAATTGGATTTGGTGCTAGGTCTTTCCCTTTAGGTTTTACCCCAACAATGTTTTCATTAGTTTCGCTCACTCTCGAAATCAAGCATTTTACAGCAGGTTGGAGCAGCCTGTATCTCAGCACAGGAATAAGGTAGGGAAGAATTCTAAGGATCATTTTGACTGCCTCCAGAAGTTAGATCAGATGGCAAATTGGATTTGGTGCTAGGTCTTTCCCTTTAGGTTTTACCCCAACAATGTTTTCATTAGTTTCGCTCACTCTCGAAATCAAGCATTTTACAGCAGGTTGGAGCAGCCTGTATCTCAGCACAGGAATAAGGTAGGGAAGAATTCTAAGGCTCATTTTGACTGCCTCCAGAAGTTAGATCAGATGGCAAATTGGATTTGGTGCTAGGTCTTTCCCTTTAGGTTTTACCCCAACAATGTTTTCATTAGTTTCGCTCACTCTCGAAATCAAGCATTTTACAGCAGGTTGGAGCAGCCTGTATCTCAGCACAGGAATAAGGTAGGGAAGAATTCTAAGGCTCATTTTGACTGCCTCCAGAAGTTAGATCAGATGGCAAATTGGATTTGGTGCTAGGTCTTTCCCTTTAGGTTTTACCCCAACAATGTTTTCATTAGTTTCGCCCACTCTCGAAATCAAGCATTTTACAGCAGGTTGGAGCAGCCTGTATCTCAGCACAGGAATAAGGTAGGGAAGAATTCTAAGGATCATTTTGACTGCCTCCAGAAGTTAGATCAGATGGCAAATTGGATTTGGTGCTAGGTCTTTCCCTTTAGGTTTTACCCCAACAATGTTTTCATTAGTTTCGCTCACTCTCGAAATCAAGCATTTTACAGCAGGTTGGAGCAGCCTGTATCTCAGCACAGGAATAAGGTAGGGAAGAATTCTAAGGCTCATTTTGACTGCCTCCAGAAGTTAGATCAGATGGCAAATTGGATTTGGTGCTAGGTCTTTCCCTTTAGGTTTTACCCCAACAATGTTTTCATTAGTTTCGCTCACTCTCGAAATCAAGCATTTTACAGCAGGTTGGAGCAGCCTGTATCTCAGCACAGGAATAAGGTAGGGAAGAATTCTAAGGCTCATTTTGACTGCCTCCAGAAGTTAGATCAGATGGCAAATTGGATTTGGTGCTAGGTCTTTCCCTTTAGGTTTTACCCCAACAATGTTTTCATTAGTTTCGCTCACTCTCGAAATCAAGCATTTTACAGCAGGTTGGAGCAGCCTGTATCTCAGCACAGGAATAAGGTAGGGAAGAATTCTAAGGATCATTTTGACTGCCTCCAGAAGTTAGATCAGATGGCAAATTGGATTTGGTGCTAGGTCTTTCCCTTTAGGTTTTACCCCAACAATGTTTTCATTAGTTTCGCTCACTCTCGAAATCAAGCATTTTACAGCAGGTTGGAGCAGCCTGTATCTCAGCACAGGAATAAGGTAGGGAAGAATTCTAAGGATCATTTTGACTGCCTCCAGAAGTTAGATCAGATGGCAAATTGGATTTGGTGCTAGGTCTTTCCCTTTAGGTTTTACCCCAACAATGTTTTCATTAGTTTCGCTCACTCTCGAAATCAAGCATTTTACAGCAGGTTGGAGCAGCCTGTATCTCAGCACAGGAATAAGGTAGGGAAGAATTCTAAGGATCATTTTGACTGCCTCCAGAAGTTAGATCAGATGGCAAATTGGATTTGGTGCTAGGTCTTTCCCTTTAGGTTTTACCCCAACAATGTTTTCATTAGTTTCGCTCACTCTCGAAATCAAGCATTTTACAGCAGGTTGGAGCAGCCTGTATCTCAGCACAGGAATAAGGGAGGGAAGAATTCTAAGGATCATTTTGACTGCCTCCAGAAGTTAGATCAGATGGCAAATTGGATTTGGTGCTAGGTCTTTCCCTTTAGGTTTTACCCCAACAATGTTTTCATTAGTTTCGCTCACTCTCGAAATCAAGCATTTTACAGCAGGTTGGAGCAGCCTGTATCTCAGCACAGGAATAAGGTAGGGAAGAATTCTAAGGCTCATTTTGACTGCCTCCAGAAGTTAGATCAGATGGCAAATTGGATTTGGTGCTAGGTCTTTCCCTTTAGGTTTTACCCCAACAATGTTTTCATTAGTTTCGCTCACTCTCGAAATCAAGCATTTTACAGCAGGTTGGAGCAGCCTGTATCTCAGCACAGGAATAAGGTAGGGAAGAATTCTAAGGATCATTTTGACTGCCTCCAGAAGTTAGATCAGATGGCAAATTGGATTTGGTGCTAGGTCTTTCCCTTTAGGTTTTACCCCAACAATGTTTTCATTAGTTTCGCTCACTCTCGAAATCAAGCATTTTACAGCAGGTTGGAGCAGCCTGTATCTCAGCACAGGAATAAGGTAGGGAAGAATTCTAAGGATCATTTTGACTGCCTCCAGAAGTTAGATCAGATGGCAAATTGGATTTGGTGCTAGGTCTTTCCCTTTAGGTTTTACCCCAACAATGTTTTCATTAGTTTCGCTCACTCTCGAAATCAAGCATTTTACAGCAGGTTGGAGCAGCCTGTATCTCAGCACAGGAATAAGGTAGGGAAGAATTCTAAGGATCATTTTGACTGCCTCCAGAAGTTAGATCAGATGGCAAATTGGATTTGGTGCTAGGTCTTTCCCTTTAGGTTTTACCCCAACAATGTTTTCATTAGTTTCGCTCACTCTCGAAATCAAGCATTTTACAGCAGGTTGGAGCAGCCTGTATCTCAGCACAGGAATAAGGTAGGGAAGAATTCAAATGCTCATTTTGACTGCCTCCAGAAGTTAGATCAGATGGCAAATTGGATTTGGTGCTAGGTCTTTCCCTTTAGGTTTTACCCCAACAATGTTTTCATTAGTTTCGCTCACTCTCGAAATCAAGCATTTTACAGCAGGTTGGAGCAGCCTGTATCTCAGCACAGGAATAAGGTAGGGAAGAATTCTAAGGATCATTTTGACTGCCTCCAGAAGTTAGATCAGATGGCAAATTGGATTTGGTGCTAGGTCTTTCCCTTTAGGTTTTACCCCAACAATGTTTTCATTAGTTTCGCCTCACTCTCGAAATCAAGCATTTTACAGCAGGTTGGAGCAGCCTGTATCTCAGCACAGGAATAAGGGGAGGGAAGAATTCTAAGGATCATTTTGACTGCCTCCAGAAGTTAGATCAGATGGCAAATTGGATTTGGTGCTAGGTCTTTCCCTTTAGGTTTTACCCCCAACAATGTTTTCATTAGTTTCGCTCACTCTCGAAATCAAGCATTTTACAGCAGGTTGGAGCAGCCTGTATCTCAGCACAGGAATAAGGTAGGGAAGAATTCTAAGGCTCATTTTGACTGCCTCCAGAAGTTAGATCAGATGGCAAATTGGATTTGGTGCTAGGTCTTTCCCTTTAGGTTTTACCCCAACAATGTTTTCATTAGTTTCGCTCACTCTCGAAATCAAGCATTTTACAGCAGGTTGGAGCAGCCTGTATCTCAGCACAGGAATAAGGTAGGGAAGAATTCTAAGGATCATTTTGACTGCCTCCAGAAGTTAGATCAGATGGCAAATTGGATTTGGTGCTAGGTCTTTCCCTTTAGGTTTTACCCCAACAATGTTTTCATTAGTTTCGCTCACTCTCGAAATCAAGCATTTTACAGCAGGTTGGAGCAGCCTGTATCTCAGCACAGGAATAAGGTAGGGAAGAATTCTAAGGATCATTTTGACTGCCTCCAGAAGTTAGATCAGATGGCAAATTGGATTTGGTGCTAGGTCTTTCCCTTTAGGTTTTACCCCCAACAATGTTTTCATTAGTTTCGCTCACTCTCGAAATCAAGCATTTTACAGCAGGTTGGAGCAGCCTGTATCTCAGCACAGGAATAAGGTAGGGAAGAATTCTAAGGATCATTTTGACTGCCTCCAGAAGTTAGATCAGATGGCAAATTGGATTTGGTGCTAGGTCTTTCCCTTTAGGTTTTACCCCAACAATGTTTTCATTAGTTTCGCTCACTCTCGAAATCAAGCATTTTACAGCAGGTTGGAGCAGCCTGTATCTCAGCACAGGAATAAGGTAGGGAAGAATTCTAAGGCTCATTTTGACTGCCTCCAGAAGTTAGATCAGATGGCAAATTGGATTTGGTGCTAGGTCTTTCCCTTTAGGTTTTACCCCAACAATGTTTTCATTAGTTTCGCTCACTCTCGAAATCAAGCATTTTACAGCAGGTTGGAGCAGCCTGTATCTCAGCACAGGAATAAGGTAGGGAAGAATTCTAAGGATCATTTTGACTGCCTCCAGAAGTTAGATCAGATGGCAAATTGGATTTGGTGCTAGGTCTTTCCCTTTAGGTTTTACCCCAACAATGTTTTCATTAGTTTCGCTCACTCTCGAAATCAAGCATTTTACAGCAGGTTGGAGCAGCCTGTATCTCAGCACAGGAATAAGGTAGGGAAGAATTCTAAGGCTCATTTTGACTGCCCTCCAGAAGTTAGATCAGATGGCAAATTGGATTTGGTGCTAGGTCTTTCCCTTTAGGTTTTACCCCAACAATGTTTTCATTAGTTTCGCTCACTCTCGAAATCAAGCATTTTACAGCAGGTTGGAGCAGCCTGTATCTCAGCACAGGAATAAGGTAGGGAAGAATTCTAAGAATCATTTTGACTGCCTCCAGAAGTTAGATCAGATGGCAAATTGGATTTGGTGCTAGGTCTTTCCCTTTAGGTTTTACCCCAACAATGTTTTCATTAGTTTTGCTCACTCTCGAAATCAAGCATTTTACAGCAGGTTGGAGCAGCCTGTATCTCAGCACAGGAATAAGGTAGGGAAGAATTCTAAGGATCATTTTGACTGCCTCCAGAAGTTAGATCAGATGGCAAATTGGATTTGGTGCTAGGTCTTTCCCTTTAGGTTTTACCCCAACAATGTTTTCATTAGTTTCGCTCACTCTCGAAATCAAGCATTTTACAGCAGGTTGGAGCAGCCTGTATCTCAGCACAGGAATAAGGTAGGGAAGAATTCTAAGGCTCATTTTGACTGCCTCCAGAAGTTAGATCAGATGGGCAAATTGGATTTGGTGCTAGGTCTTTCCCTTTAGGTTTTACCCCAACAATGTTTTCATTAGTTTCGCTCACTCTCGAAATCAAGCATTTTACAGCAGGTTGGAGCAGCCTGTATCTCAGCACAGGAATAAGGTAGGGAAGAATTCTAAGGATCATTTTGACTGCCTCCAGAAGTTAGATCAGATGGCAAATTGGATTTGGTGCTAGGTCTTTCCCTTTAGGTTTTACCCCAACAATGTTTTCATTAGTTTCGCTCACTCTCGAAATCAAGCATTTTACAGCAGGTTGGAGCAGCCTGTATCTCAGCACAGGAATAAGGTAGGGAAGAATTCTAAGGCTCATTTTGACTGCCTCCAGAAGTTAGATCAGATGGCAAATTGGATTTGGTGCTAGGTCTTTCCCTTTAGGTTTTACCCCAACAATGTTTTCATTAGTTTCGCTCACTCTCGAAATCAAGCATTTTACAGCAGGTTGGAGCAGCCTGTATCTCAGCACAGGAATAAGGTAGGGAAGAATTCTAAGGCTCATTTTGACTGCCTCCAGAAGTTAGATCAGATGGCAAATTGGATTTGGTGCTAGGTCTTTCCCTTTAGGTTTTACCCCAACAATGTTTTCATTAGTTTCGCTCACTCTCGAAATCAAGCATTTTACAGCAGGTTGGAGCAGCCTGTATCTCAGCACAGGAATAAGGTAGGGAAGAATTCTAAGGCTCATTTTGACTGCCTCCAGAAGTTAGATCAGATGGCAAATTGGATTTGGTGCTAGGTCTTTCCCTTTAGGTTTTACCCCAACAATGTTTTCATTAGTTTTGCTCACTCTCGAAATCAAGCATTTTACAGCAGGTTGGAGCAGCCTGTATCTCAGCACAGGAATAAGGTAGGGAAGAATTCTAAGGCTCATTTTGACTGCCTCCAGAAGTTAGATCAGATGGCAAATTGGATTTGGTGCTAGGTCTTTCCCTTTAGGTTTTACCCCAACAATGTTTTCATTAGTTTCGCTCACTCTCGAAATCAAGCATTTTACAGCAGGTTGGAGCAGCCTGTATCTCTGCACAGGAATAAGGTAGGGAAGAATTCAAAGGATCATTTTGACTGCCTCCAGAAGTTAGATCAGATGGCAAATTGGATTTGGTGCTAGGTCTTTCCCTTTAGGTTTTACCCCAACAATGTTTTCATTAGTTTCGCTCACTCTCGAAATCAAGCATTTTACAGCAGGTTGGAGCAGCCTGTATCTCAGCACAGGAATAAGGTAGGGAAGAATTCTAAGGATCATTTTGACTGCCTCCAGAAGTTAGATCAGATGGCAAATTGGATTTGGTGCTAGGTCTTTCCCTTTAGGTTTTACCCCAACAATGTTTTCATTAGTTTTGCTCACTCTCGAAATCAAGCATTTTACAGCAGGTTGGAGCAGCCTGTATCTCAGCACAGGAATAAGGGAGGGAAGAATTCTAAGGCTCATTTTGACTGCCTCCAGAAGTTAGATCAGATGGCAAATTGGATTTGGTGCTAGGTCTTTCCCTTTAGGTTTTACCCCAACAATGTTTTCATTAGTTTCGCTCACTCTCGAAATCAAGCATTTTACAGCAGGTTGGAGCAGCCTGTATCTCAGCACAGGAATAAGGTAGGGAAGAATTCAAATGCTCATTTTGACTGCCTCCAGAAGTTAGATCAGATGGCAAATTGGATTTGGTGCTAGGTCTTTCCCTTTAGGTTTTACCCCAACAATGTTTTCATTAGTTTCGCTCACTCTCGAAATCAAGCATTTTACAGCAGGTTGGAGCAGCCTGTATCTCAGCACAGGAATAAGGTAGGGAAGAATTCTAAGGATCATTTTGACTGCCTCCAGAAGTTAGATCAGATGGCAAATTGGATTTGGTGCTAGGTCTTTCCCTTTAGGTTTTACCCCAACAATGTTTTCATTAGTTTCGCTCACTCTCGAAATCAAGCATTTTACAGCAGGTTGGAGCAGCCTGTATCTCAGCACAGGAATAAGGTAGGGAAGAATTCTAAGGCTCATTTTGACTGCCTCCAGAAGTTAGATCAGATGGCAAATTGGATTTGGTGCTAGGTCTTTCCCTTTAGGTTTTACCCCAACAATGTTTTCATTAGTTTCGCTCACTCTCGAAATCAAGCATTTTACAGCAGGTTGGAGCAGCCTGTATCTCAGCACAGGAATAAGGTAGGGAAGAATTCTAAGAATCATTTTGACTGCCTCCAGAAGTTAGATCAGATGGCAAATTGGATTTGGTGCTAGGTCTTTCCCTTTAGGTTTTACCCCAACAATGTTTTCATTAGTTTCGCTCACTCTCGAAATCAAGCATTTTACAGCAGGTTGGAGCAGCCTGTATCTCAGCACAGGAATAAGGTAGGGAAGAATTCTAAGGATCATTTTGACTGCCTCCAGAAGTTAGATCAGATGGCAAATTGGATTTGGTGCTAGGTCTTTCCCTTTAGGTTTTACCCCAACAATGTTTTCATTAGTTTCGCTCACTCTCGAAATCAAGCATTTTACAGCAGGTTGGAGCAGCCTGTATCTCAGCACAGGAATAAGGTAGGGAAGAATTCTAAGGCTCATTTTGACTGCCTCCAGAAGTTAGATCAGATGGCAAATTGGATTTGGTGCTAGGTCTTTCCCTTTAGGTTTTACCCCAACAATGTTTTCATTAGTTTCGCTCACTCTCGAATCAAGCATTTTACAGCAGGTTGGAGCAGCCTGTATCTCAGCACAGGAATAAGGTAGGGGAAGAATTCTAAGGCTCATTTTGACTGCCTCCAGAAGTTAGATCAGATGGCAAATTGGATTTGGTGCTAGGTCTTTCCCTTTAGGTTTTACCCCAACAATGTTTTCATTAGTTTCGCTCACTCTCGAAATCAAGCATTTTACAGCAGGTTGGAGCAGCCTGTATCTCAGCACAGGAATAAGGTAGGGAAGAATTCTAAGGATCATTTTGACTGCCTCCAGAAGTTAGATCAGATGGCAAATTGGATTTGGTGCTAGGCCTTTCCCTTTAGGTTTTACCCCAACAATGTTTTCATTAGTTTCGCTCACTCTCGAAATCAAGCATTTTACAGCAGGTTGGAGCAGCCTGTATCTCAGCACAGGAATAAGGTAGGGAAGAATTCTAAGGCTCATTTTGACTGCCTCCAGAAGTTAGATCAGATGGCAAATTGGATTTGGTGCTAGGTCTTTCCCTTTAGGTTTTACCCCAACAATGTTTTCATTAGTTTCGCTCACTCTCGAAATCAAGCATTTTACAGCAGGTTGGAGCAGCCTGTATCTCAGCACAGGAATAAGGTAGGGAAGAATTCTAAGGCTCATTTTGACTGCCTCCAGAAGTTAGATCAGATGGCAAATTGGATTTGGTGCTAGGTCTTTCCCTTTAGGTTTTACCCCAACAATGTTTTCATTAGTTTCGCTCACTCTCGAAATCAAGCATTTTACAGCAGGTTGGAGCAGCCTGTATCTCAGCACAGGAATAAGGTAGGGAAGAATTCTAAGGATCATTTTGACTGCCCTCCAGAAGTTAGATCAGATGGCAAATTGGATTTGGTGCTAGGTCTTTCCCTTTAGGTTTTACCCCAACAATGTTTTCATTAGTTTCGCTCACTCTCGAAATCAAGCATTTTACAGCAGGTTGGAGCAGCCTGTATCTCAGCACAGGAATAAGGTAGGGAAGAATTCTAAGGCTCATTTTGACTGCCTCCAGAAGTTAGATCAGATGGCAAATTGGATTTGGTGCTAGGTCTTTCCCTTTAGGTTTTACCCCAACAATGTTTTCATTAGTTTCGCTCACTCTCGAAATCAAGCATTTTACAGCAGGTTGGAGCAGCCCTGTATCTCAGCACAGGAATAAGGTAGGGAAGAATTCTAAGGATCATTTTGACTGCCTCCAGAAGTTAGATCAGATGGCAAATTGGATTTGGTGCTAGGTCTTTCCCTTTAGGTTTTACCCCAACAATGTTTTCATTAGTTTCGCTCACTCTCGAAATCAAGCATTTTACAGCAGGTTGGAGCAGCCTGTATCTCAGCACAGGAATAAGGTAGGGAAGAATTCTAAGGATCATTTTGACTGCCTCCAGAAGTTAGATCAGATGGCAAATTGGATTTGGTGCTAGGTCTTTCCCTTTAGGTTTTACCCCAACAATGTTTTCATTAGTTTCGCTCACTCTCGAAATCAAGCATTTTACAGCAGGTTGGAGCAGCCTGTATCTCAGCACAGGAATAAGGTAGGGAAGAATTCTAAGGATCATTTTGACTGCCTCCAGAAGTTAGATCAGATGGCAAATTGGATTTGGTGCTAGGTCTTTCCCTTTAGGTTTTACCCCAACAATGTTTTCATTAGTTTCGCTCACTCTCGAAATCAAGCATTTTAACAGCAGGTTGGAGCAGCCTGTATCTCAGCACAGGAATAAGGTAGGGAAGAATTCTAAGGCTCATTTTGACTGCCTCCAGAAGTTAGATCAGATGGCAAATTGGATTTGGTGCTAGGTCTTTCCCTTTAGGTTTTACCCCAACAATGTTTTCATTAGTTTCGCTCACTCTCGAAATCAAGCATTTTACAGCAGGTTGGAGCAGCCTGTATCTCAGCACAGGAATAAGGTAGGGAAGAATTCTAAGGATCATTTTGACTGCCTCCAGAAGTTAGATCAGATGGCAAATTGGATTTGGTGCTAGGTCTTTCCCTTTAGGTTTTACCCCAACAATGTTTTCATTAGTTTCGCTCACTCTCGAAATCAAGCATTTTACAGCAGGGTTGGAGCAGCCTGTATCTCAGCACAGGAATAAGGTAGGGAAGAATTCAAATGCTCATTTTGACTGCCTCCAGAAGTTAGATCAGATGGCAAATTGGATTTGGTGCTAGGTCTTTCCCCTTTAGGTTTTACCCCAACAATGTTTTCATTAGTTTCGCTCACTCTCGAAATCAAGCATTTTACAGCAGGTTGGAGCAGCCTGTATCTCAGCACAGGAATAAGGTAGGGAAGAATTCTAAGGCTCATTTTGACTGCCTCCAGAAGTTAGATCAGATGGCAAATTGGATTTGGTGCTAGGTCTTTCCCTTTAGGTTTTACCCCAACAATGTTTTCATTAGTTTCGCTCACTCTCGAAATCAAGCATTTTACAGCAGGTTGGAGCAGCCTGTATCTCAGCACAGGAATAAGGTAGGGAAGAATTCTAAGGCTCATTTTGACTGCCTCCAGAAGTTAGATCAGATGGCAAATTGGATTTGGTGCTAGGTCTTTCCCTTTAGGTTTTACCCCAACAATGTTTTCATTAGTTTCGCTCACTCTCGAAATCAAGCATTTTACAGCAGGTTGGAGCAGCCTGTATCTCAGCACAGGAATAAGGTAGGGAAGAATTCTAAGGATCATTTTGACTGCCTCCAGAAGTTAGATCAGATGGCAAATTGGATTTGGTGCTAGGTCTTTCCCTTTAGGTTTTACCCCAACAATGTTTTCATTAGTTTCGCTCACTCTCGAAATCAAGCATTTTACAGCAGGTTGGAGCAGCCTGTATCTCAGCACAGGAATAAGGTAGGGAAGAATTCTAAGGATCATTTTGACTGCCTCCAGAAGTTAGATCAGATGGCAAATTGGATTTGGTGCTAGGTCTTTCCCTTTAGGTTTTACCCCAACAATGTTTTCATTAGTTTCGCTCACTCTCGAAATCAAGCATTTTACAGCAGGTTGGAGCAGCCTGTATCTCAGCACAGGAATAAGGTAGGGAAGAATTCTAAGGCTCATTTTGACTGCCTCCAGAAGTTAGATCAGATGGCAAATTGGATTTGGTGCTAGGTCTTTCCCTTTAGGTTTTACCCCAACAATGTTTTCATTAGTTTCGCTCACTCTCGAAATCAAGCATTTTACAGCAGGTTGGAGCAGCCTGTATCTCAGCACAGGAATAAGGTAGGGAAGAATTCTAAGGCTCATTTGACTGCCTCCAGAAGTTAGATCAGATGGCAAATTGGATTTGGTGCTAGGGTCTTTCCCTTTAGGTTTTACCCCAACAATGTTTTCATTAGTTTCGCTCACTCTCGAAATCAAGCATTTTACAGCAGGTTGGAGCAGCCTGTATCTCAGCACAGGAATAAGGTAGGGAAGAATTCTAAGGATCATTTTGACTGCCTCCAGAAGTTAGATCAGATGGCAAATTGGATTTGGTGCTAGGTCTTTCCCTTTAGGTTTTACCCCAACAATGTTTTCATTAGTTTCGCTCACTCTCGAAATCAAGCATTTTACAGCAGGTTGGAGCAGCCTGTATCTCAGCACAGGAATAAGGTAGGGAAGAATTCTAAGGATCATTTTGACTGCCTCCAGAAGTTAGATCAGATGGCAAATTGGATTTGGTGCTAGGTCTTTCCCTTTAGGTTTTACCCCAACAATGTTTTCATTAGTTTCGCTCACTCTCGAAATCAAGCATTTTACAGCAGGTTGGAGCAGCCTGTATCTCAGCACAGGAATAAGGTAGGGAAGAATTCAAATGCTCATTTTGACTGCCTCCAGAAGTTAGATCAGATGGCAAATTGGATTTGGTGCTAGGTCTTTCCCTTTAGGTTTTACCCCAACAATGTTTTCATTAGTTTCGCTCACTCTCGAAATCAAGCATTTTACAGCAGGTTGGAGCAGCCTGTATCTCAGCACAGGAATAAGGTAGGGAAGAATTCTAAGGCTCATTTTGACTGCCTCCAGAAGTTAGATCAGATGGCAAATTGGATTTGGTGCTAGGTCTTTCCCTTTAGGTTTTACCCCAACAATGTTTTCATTAGTTTCGCTCACTCTCGAAATCAAGCATTTTACAGCAGGTTGGAGCAGCCTGTATCTCAGCACAGGAATAAGGTAGGGAAGAATTCTAAGGATCATTTTGGACTGCCTCCAGAAGTTAGATCAGATGGCAAATTGGATTTGGTGCTAGGTCTTTCCCTTTAGGTTTTACCCCAACAATGTTTTCATTAGTTTCGCTCACTCTCGAAATCAAGCATTTTACAGCAGGTTGGAGCAGCCTGTATCTCAGCACAGGAATAAGGTAGGGAAGAATTCAAATGCTCATTTTGACTGCCTCCAGAAGTTAGATCAGATGGCAAATTGGATTTGGTGCTAGGTCTTTCCCTTTAGGTTTTACCCCAACAATGTTTTCATTAGTTTCGCTCACTCTCGAAATCAAGCATTTTACAGCAGGTTGGAGCAGCCTGTATCTCAGCACAGGAATAAGGTAGGGAAGAATTCTAAGGCTCATTTTGACTGCCTCCAGAAGTTAGATCAGATGGCAAATTGGATTTGGTGCTAGGTCTTTCCCTTTAGGTTTTACCCCAACAATGTTTTCATTAGTTTCGCTCACTCTCGAAATCAAGCATTTTACAGCAGGTTGGAGCAGCCTGTATCTCAGCACAGGAATAAGGTAGGGAAGAATTCTAAGGATCATTTTGACTGCCTCCAGAAGTTAGATCAGATGGCAAATTGGATTTGGTGCTAGGTCTTTCCCTTTAGGTTTTACCCCAACAATGTTTTTCATTAGTTTCGCTCACTCTCGAAATCAAGCATTTTACAGCAGGTTGGAGCAGCCTGTATCTCAGCACAGGAATAAGGTAGGGAAGAATTCTAAGGATCATTTTGACTGCCTCCAGAAGTTAGATCAGATGGCAAATTGGATTTGGTGCTAGGTCTTTCCCTTTAGGTTTTACCCCAACAATGTTTTCATTAGTTTCGCTCACTCTCGAAATCAAGCATTTTACAGCAGGTTGGAGCAGCCTGTATCTCAGCACAGGAATAAGGTAGGGAAGAATTCTAAGGATCATTTTGACTGCCTCCAGAAGTTAGATCAGATGGCAAATTGGATTTGGTGCTAGGTCTTTCCCTTTAGGTTTTACCCCAACAATGTTTTCATTAGTTTCGCTCACTCTCGAAATCAAGCATTTTACAGCAGGTTGGAGCAGCCTGTATCTCAGCACAGGAATAAGGTAGGGAAGAATTCTAAGGCTCATTTTGACTGCCTCCAGAAGTTAGATCAGATGGCAAATTGGATTTGGTGCTAGGTCTTTCCCTTTAGGTTTTACCCCAACAATGTTTTCATTAGTTTCGCTCACTCTCGAAATCAAGCATTTTACAGCAGGTTGGAGCAGCCTGTATCTCAGCACAGGAATAAGGTAGGGAAGAATTCTAAGGATCATTTTGACTGCCTCCAGAAGTTAGATCAGATGGCAAATTGGATTTGGTGCTAGGTCTTTCCCTTTAGGTTTTACCCCAACAATGTTTTCATTAGTTTCGCTCACTCTCGAAATCAAGCATTTTACAGCAGGTTGGAGCAGCCTGTATCTCAGCACAGGAATAAGGTAGGGAAGAATTCTAAGGATCATTTTGACTGCCTCCAGAAGTTAGATCAGATGGCAAATTGGATTTGGTGCTAGGTCTTTCCCTTTAGGTTTTACCCCAACAATGTTTTCATTAGTTTCGCTCACTCTCGAAATCAAGCATTTTACAGCAGGTTGGAGCAGCCTGTATCTCAGCACAGGAATAAGGTAGGGAAGAATTCTAAGGCTCATTTTGACTGCCTCCAGAAGTTAGATCAGATGGCAAATTGGATTTGGTGCTAGGTCTTTCCCTTTAGGTTTTACCCCAACAATGTTTTCATTAGTTTCGCTCACTCTCGAAATCAAGCATTTTACAGCAGGTTGGAGCAGCCTGTATCTCAGCACAGGAATAGGTAGGGAAGAATTCTAAGGATCATTTTGACTGCCTCCAGAAGTTAGATCAGATGGCAAATTGGATTTGGTGCTAGGTCTTTCCCTTTAGGTTTTACCCCAACAATGTTTTCATTAGTTTCGCTCACTCTCGAAATCAAGCATTTTACAGCAGGTTGGAGCAGCCTGTATCTCAGCACAGGAATAAGGTAGGGAAGAATTCAAATGCTCATTTTGACTGCCTCCAGAAGTTAGATCAGATGGCAAATTGGATTTGGTGCTAGGTCTTTCCTTTAGGTTTTACCCCAACAATGTTTTCATTAGTTTCGCTCACTCTCGAAATCAAGCATTTTACAGCAGGTTGGAGCAGCCTGTATCTCAGCACAGGAATAAGGTAGGAAGAATTCTAAGGATCATTTTGACTGCCTCCAGAAGTTAGATCAGATGGCAAATTGGATTTGGTGCTAGGTCTTTCCCTTTAGGTTTTACCCCCAACAATGTTTTCATTAGTTTCGCTCACTCTCGAAATCAAGCATTTTACAGCAGGTTGGAGCAGCCTGTATCTCAGCACAGGAATAAGGTAGGGAAGAATTCTAAGGCTCATTTTGACTGCCTCCAGAAGTTAGATCAGATGGCAAATTGGATTTGGTGCTAGGTCTTTCCCTTTAGGTTTTACCCCAACAATGTTTTCATTAGTTTCGCTCACTCTCGAAATCAAGCATTTTACAGCAGGTTGGAGCAGCCTGTATCTCAGCACAGGAATAAGGTAGGGAAGAATTCTAAGGCTCATTTTGACTGCCTCCAGAAGTTAGATCAGATGGCAAATTGGATTTGGTGCTAGGTCTTTCCCTTTAGTTTTACCCCAACAATGTTTTCATTAGTTTCGCTCACTCTCGAAATCAAGCATTTTACAGCAGGTTGGAGCAGCCTGTATCTCAGCACAGGAATAAGGTAGGGAAGAATTCAAATGCTCATTTTGACTGCCTCCAGAAGTTAGATCAGATGGCAAATTGGATTTGGTGCTAGGTCTTTCCCTTTAGGTTTTTACCCCAACAATGTTTTCATTAGTTTCGCTCACTCTCGAAATCAAGCATTTTACAGCAGGTTGGAGCAGCCTGTATCTCAGCACAGGAATAAGGTAGGGAAGAATTCTAAGGATCATTTTGACTGCCTCCAGAAGTTAGATCAGATGGCAAATTGGATTTGGTGCTAGGTCTTTCCCTTTAGGTTTTACCCCAACAATGTTTTCATTAGTTCTCCGCTCACTCTCGAAATCAAGCATTTTACAGCAGGTTGGAGCAGCCTGTATCTCAGCACAGGAATAAGGTAGGGGAAGAATTCTAAGGCTCATTTTGACTGCCTCCAGAAGTTAGATCAGATGGCAAATTGGATTTGGTGCTAGGTCTTTCCCTTTAGGTTTTACCCCAACAATGTTTTCATTAGTTTCGCTCACTCTCGAAATCAAGCATTTTACAGCAGGTTGGAGCAGCCTGTATCTCAGCACAGGAATAAGGTAGGGAAGAATTCTAAGGCTCATTTTGACTGCCTCCAGAAGTTAGATCAGATGGCAAATTGGATTTGGTGCTAGGTCTTTCCCTTTAGGTTTTACCCCAACAATGTTTTCATTAGTTTCGCTCACTCTCGAAATCAAGCATTTTACAGCAGGTTGGAGCAGCCTGTATCTCAGCACAGGAATAAGGTAGGGAAGAATTCTAAGGATCATTTTGACTGCCTCCAGAAGTTAGATCAGATGGCAAATTGGATTTGGTGCTAGGTCTTTCCCTTTAGGTTTTACCCCAACAATGTTTTCATTAGTTTCGCTCACTCTCGAAATCAAGCATTTTACAGCAGGTTGGAGCAGCCTGTATCTCAGCACAGGAATAAGGTAGGGAAGAATTCTAAGGATCATTTTGACTGCCTCCAGAAGTTAGGATCAGATGGCAAATTGGATTTGGTGCTAGGTCTTTCCCTTTAGGTTTTACCCCAACAATGTTTTCATTAGTTTCGCTCACTCTCGAAATCAAGCATTTTACAGCAGGTTGGAGCAGCCTGTATCTCAGCACAGGAATAAGGTAGGGAAGAATTCTAAGGCTCATTTTGACTGCCTCCAGAAGTTAGATCAGATGGCAAATTGGATTTGGTGCTAGGTCTTTCCCTTTAGGTTTTACCCCAACAATGTTTTCATTAGTTTCGCTCACTCTCGAAATCAAGCATTTTACAGCAGGTTGGAGCAGCCTGTATCTCAGCACAGGAATAAGGTAGGGAAGAATTCTAAGGCTCATTTTGACTGCCTCCAGAAGTTAGATCAGATGGCAAATTGGATTTGGTGCTAGGTCTTTCCCTTTAGGTTTTACCCCAACAATGTTTTCATTAGTTTCGCTCACTCTCGAAATCAAGCATTTTACAGCAGGTTGGAGCAGCCTGTATCTCAGCACAGGAATAAGGTAGGGAAGAATTCTAAGGCTCATTTTGACTGCCTCCAGAAGTTAGATCAGATGGCAAATTGGATTTGGTGCTAGGTCTTTCCCTTTAGGTTTTACCCAACAATGTTTTCATTAGTTTCGCTCACTCTCGAAATCAAGCATTTTACAGCAGGTTGGAGCAGCCTGTATCTCAGCACAGGAATAAGGTAGGGAAGAATTCTAAGGCTCATTTTGACTGCCTCCAGAAGTTAGATCAGATGGCAAATTGGATTTGGTGCTAGGTCTTTCCCTTTAGGTTTTACCCCAACAATGTTTTCATTAGTTTCGCTCACTCTCGAAATCAAGCATTTTACAGCAGGTTGGAGCAGCCTGTATCTCAGCACAGGAATAAGGTAGGGAAGAATTCAAATGCTCATTTTGACTGCCTCCAGAAGTTAGATCAGATGGCAAATTGGATTTGGTGCTAGGTCTTTCCCTTTAGGTTTTACCCCAACAATGTTTTCATTAGTTTCGCTCACTCTCGAAATCAAGCATTTTACAGCAGGTTGGAGCAGCCTGTATCTCAGCACAGGAATAAGGTAGGGAAGAATTCAAATGCTCATTTTGACTGCCTCCAGAAGTTAGATCAGATGGCAAATTGGATTTGGTGCTAGGTCTTTCCCTTTAGGTTTTACCCCAACAATGTTTTCATTAGTTTCGCTCACTCTCGAAATCAAGCATTTTACAGCAGGTTGGAGCAGCCTGTATCTCAGCACAGGAATAAGGTAGGGAAGAATTCTAAGGCTCATTTTGACTGCCTCCAGAAGTTAGATCAGATGGCAAATTGGATTTGGTGCTAGGTCTTTCCCTTTAGGTTTTACCCAACAATGTTTTCATTAGTTTCGCTCACTCTCGAAATCAAGCATTTTACAGCAGGTTGGAGCAGCCTGTATCTCAGCACAGGAATAAGGTAGGGAAGAATTCTAAGGCTCATTTTGACTGCCTCCAGAAGTTAGATCAGATGGCAAATTGGATTTGGTGCTAGGTCTTTCCCTTTAGGTTTTACCCCAACAATGTTTTCATTAGTTTCGCTCACTCTCGAAATCAAGCATTTTACAGCAGGTTGGAGCAGCCTGTATCTCAGCACAGGAATAAGGTAGGGAAGAATTCAAATGCTCATTTTGACTGCCTCCAGAAGTTAGATCAGATGGCAAATTGGATTTGGTGCTAGGTCTTTCCCTTTAGGTTTTACCCCAACAATGTTTTCATTAGTTTCGCTCACTCTCGAAATCAAGCATTTTACAGGCAGGTTGGAGCAGCCTGTATCTCAGCACAGGAATAAGGTAGGGAAGAATTCAAATGCTCATTTTGACTGCCTCCAGAAGTTAGATCAGATGGCAAATTGGATTTGGTGCTAGGTCTTTCCCTTTAGGTTTTACCCCAACAATGTTTTCATTAGTTTCGCTCACTCTCGAAATCAAGCATTTTACAGCAGGTTGGAGCAGCCTGTATCTCAGCACAGGAATAAGGTAGGGAAGAATTCTAAGGCTCATTTTGACTGCCTCCAGAAGTTAGATCAGATGGCAAATTGGATTTGGTGCTAGGTCTTTCCCTTTAGGTTTTACCCAACAATGTTTTCATTAGTTTCGCTCACTCTCGAAATCAAGCATTTTACAGCAGGTTGGAGCAGCCTGTATCTCAGCACAGGAATAAGGTAGGGAAGAATTCTAAGGCTCATTTTGACTGCCTCCAGAAGTTAGATCAGATGGCAAATTGGATTTGGTGCTAGGTCTTTCCCTTTAGGTTTTACCCCAACAATGTTTTCATTAGTTTCGCTCACTCTCGAAATCAAGCATTTTACAGCAGGTTGGAGCAGCCTGTATCTCAGCACAGGAATAAGGTAGGGAAGAATTCAAAATGCTCATTTTGACTGCCTCCAGAAGTTAGATCAGATGGCAAATTGGATTTGGTGCTAGGTCTTTCCCTTTAGGTTTTACCCCAACAATGTTTTCATTAGTTTCGCTCACTCTCGAAATCAAGCATTTTACAGCAGGTTGGAGCAGCCTGTATCTCAGCACAGGAATAAGGTAGGGAAGAATTCAAATGCTCATTTTGACTGCCTCCAGAAGTTAGATCAGATGGCAAATTGGATTTGGTGCTAGGTCTTTCCCTTTAGGTTTTACCCCAACAATGTTTTCATTAGTTTCGCTCACTCTCGAAATCAAGCATTTTACAGCAGGTTGGAGCAGCCTGTATCTCAGCACAGGAATAAGGTAGGGAAGAATTCTAAGGATCATTTTGACTGCCTCCAGAAGTTAGATCAGATGGCAAATTGGATTTGGTGCTAGGTCTTTCCCTTTAGGTTTTACCCCAACAATGTTTTCATTAGTTTCGCTCACTCTCGAAATCAAGCATTTTACAGCAGGTTGGAGCAGCCTGTATCTCAGCACAGGAATAAGGTAGGGAAGAATTCTAAGGATCATTTTGACTGCCTCCAGAAGTTAGATCAGATGGCAAATTGGATTTGGTGCTAGGTCTTTCCCTTTAGGTTTTACCCCAACAATGTTTTCATTAGTTTCGCTCACTCTCGAAATCAAGCATTTTACAGCAGGTTGGAGCAGCCTGTATCTCAGCACAGGAATAAGGTAGGGAAGAATTCAAATGCTCATTTTGACTGCCTCCAGAAGTTAGATCAGATGGCAAATTGGATTTGGTGCTAGGTCTTTCCCTTTAGGTTTTACCCCAACAATGTTTTCATTAGTTTCGCTCACTCTCGAAATCAAGCATTTTACAGCAGGTTGGAGCAGCCTGTATCTCAGCACAGGAATAAGGTAGGGAAGAATT
>NW_027143596.1:0-53817 GCF_026170545.1 Melanerpes formicivorus
CAAAGTTGAGAAAAACAAGTAATGTAATCACTTTTGTAAGCTCTATTGGTCTATCCAGCCAGAAGAGAATGACAAAATTCTGATAGCAAAGCAGTAAAATAAATACAAAGAGGTGGATGAGAGGATATTAAGATGAATACTCTGAAACAATGTGTGTTGCCTGTAATCGATGCCATTCTTTCTCATCCCCTGAAAGAAACCTTCAAGCTCCACTACATTTTTTTTCCTCCACCAAGTTTTCCCCATGTTTTACATTTGAATGGTGTTTGTACTATAGTAGAGAACCACATACCTGGTTCCTTACTGGTAGGACCTCAAGTTTAGACTCCGAGGCCCTGCTGTCTATCATTGGAACCCCAGTGTGCAGTAGAGAGCAATCTTTGGTGAGCAAAGCAAGATGGATCAAATGCTTTGGTACCAGAATGGAAATGATGTAGACAGCAGAAAACCAATGAGAATAAAATATTCTCTCTCTCCTTCTCCAGATGTTAAAAAAACCCAAACAAACAAACAACAAAACCAAAACAAGCAAACAAACAAACCCCAAACCACAAGCAAGGAAAGTTACTCAGCATTTTTCCTCCCTGTGTGTTTTTTGGCAATGCATACCACAGGGACAGTGAGAGAGAATTCACTGCTGGTTTTTGTTTTTTGTTTTGTTTTGTTTTGTTTCACACTGGTTTCTTGAGAGAGGTTTTTTGTTTTCAATTCACCTGATAGTGCAGTCCCAGCAGAATGCACCTAACAAATCATAGTGAGTGTCTTCACCTTGCTATGTATCAAAGTCCCTTAATGTGCCAACAAAGTTCTCCAAGGTCAGAAAAGCAGTTTATCAACCTCTTATATCTCTTATAGGAGACAATAAATTTATTCTACTGGTGGAATCTATGAATAATTCAGATACTCTGTGAGATAAACACTAGTGCTTAAGATGCTCTGCATGTCATTGTCAACTAATACCAAACACTGTCGTTGCTCCACTCACTCTGCACTTCTGGCTTCTTTTCAGTTCAGGATAATGCAATGCTGTATGGCTTGCATTTTCCTATGTCCTTTAGCTGTATAAAGATTGTTTTCAAATGCAACTTCCTATTAACAAATGAATAATTGAATTTAGAATTTTGAATAGTTGCTTATTCCCTTCTGTCTTTATTTCTAAGCAGTTTAAAACTATATTTAGATATGGGGTGGGGGGGAAGAAAAAAGAAAAAGAGTCTTCTGTAGTCTTTTGAGTTCCTTATTCCTATTAATAAAGCAAACAAAATATCTTCCTTGCCTATTTTTATAGTCATTAATGAAATCTGGTACACTTATGTCTGCTTAGCTTAAACAAATCTATATGATTTAGTATATATATATATGTCTAGCTAATCACAGTTTTATAGATTCCTTTAAAATATCTAATGAAATATTTAATTCACCTATTATAAATCATTCTATCACATTTTAAAAGAAGTACTGCCATAGTGAGCCAAATGAAAGTTTCATTGTATGATCTAAGAGAACGGGAACAAGAGAAAAAGTAGGAATTTATCAGCTTTGTGGAAGGGCCTACAAAGACAAATATGACATTGAACTTCTTGGACTTTCTCCTTGATCATAAGCTTCACACAGAAGTAAAATAATGCAGCTGTACTTTGTTACCTGTGTTAAAATCTGATTTTTTTTCAAAGAGGTCTCTGCATCTGCCTCTATGACTTGATCTATATTTTGAAACTTTATTTGATGGAGACATTCAAATTTTAAGCATGAGAAAGTGGTGGAAAGTAATATATTTGTATACAAGACATTTGTATACAAAAGTCCATATTTACAGTGAATGCAAGTATTCAAATTCACTGTGTTGCTTACCATGTACTCTACCACATTTTAAAAGTAAATTTAGTGCCATTTCAACTGAAAGAATTTTTTTCCACAGCAATTTAACATACTACTAACACCTGCTTCAAAAGGTTAAGACTCACTTTGGTAATGACTTTTGTATTAGAAAATGCATCCTCTCTTTTGAATGCTGTGAAGTAAATGATTATGTTTGTGCTAAGCTCCTAAAAGAACATATATTTGTAAAAATACAAATTATGTGTAAGGGGTTCTACAAACAGAAATAAGCTTATATCTCCTGGTTGTTTGTGTCATTTTTCCAGTAAAAGGTAAGCAATTAAAACATCTCCCAATGTGAAGAATAGTAGTAATGGTTTGGTCTCAAACAGAAAAGCTAAAAGGAAAGAGAATCAAGAATCATAGAATGGCTTAGGTTTGAAGGGACCTCAGAGATCAACTTCCCCACCATGGATATGGATGCCTCTCAATCAGACTTGACTGCTCAAGGCCTCATCCAACCTGTCTTTTAACACCAGGAGACATCCTCAATCACCTTCATACTGAAGAGCTTCTTACTAAGATCCAATGCAAACCTACTTTCCCTCAGTTTAAAACCATTCCCCCTAGGCCTGTGGCTAGACACCCTTATGAAAAGTCCCTCTGCAACCTTCCTGTAGCATCCCTTCAGGAATGGGAAGGCAGATATAAGGTCCCCCCCGAGTCTTCTCTTCTCTGGGCTGAACAACCCCAGCTCCCTCAGCCTGTCTTTATAGGAGAGATGTTCCAGTCTTTGGATCATCTTTGTGGCCCTCCTCTGGATTCTCTCCAACTGCTCTGTGTCCTTCTTAGGATGGAGGCACCAGAACTGGATGCAGTATTTAAGGTGGGGTCTCATAGGAGCAGAGAATTCTCTTATCTTTTCCTGAATGACAGAATGACACACTGCTTTGTGCAACAATCCTCAACAGATTGTTGCCATTTTAGGAGATTTTTCAATAGTGAGAGAGTTAGAATCATCGAATCAATAAGATTTGAAAAGACCTCAAAGTTCATCAAGTCCAACCTGTCACCCAACACCTCATGAATAACTAAATTATGGCTCCAAGTGCCATGTCCAATCCCTTTTTGAATACCTCCAGGGAGGGTGACTCCACCACGTCCCTGGGCAGCATGTTCCAATGGCCAACAACTCTTTCTGTGAAGAACTTTCTCCTCACCTTGAGCCTAAACTTCCCCTGGAGAAGTTTGAGACTGTGTCCTCTTGTTCTGGTACTGATTGCCTGGGAGAAGAGACCAACCTCACCTGGCTACTATGTTCCTTTATAAAAGGCAAAAGGATTGTGTTAAGATGGCAGATTTCCTAATCATTCCACTGTCATAACATCAAGGCTTTTTAAAAGAAGTTTGTTTGCTTCTTCCTTTGCTTGGCATCATCAGAGTCTTAAAAAACCAAACCAAACCAAAACACAGCACCACAAACAAAACTGGTCTCTATTGTCCCTAAATTGAATCAAATCTTTTAAGAAATTGTTTCTCCAGACTGAACATATGGATGTAAAGCAAACATTTTGTCAAGCCTCTAATATTTGTTTCCAACACTCCTTATGAAAGCCCCAATGAATACAGTCTGTGATAAGTTTTTTTTTATTTACATTGGTTTACAGCACAATGCCAGCATTAAGAATTAAATATCGACTGAAAGGTAGTTATCTAGAAGATTATATCTTCTTTGCTGCTAGACCTAACTTAAAAGCCTGATTAATTAACATTCAGCCTATATGAATAATAGGCTTTCTTATTTTAGCGTAAATCCTGTTTCTAGCTCAAAGTCCTCTTCAAAAGTAAACCAAGGTTGGGTTGTTTTTCTTATTAATTGAAAATGATTTCATCTTTGTAAGTAAAATATTTCAAGTTAAGAGGTTATTTTAATCTGAAATTAAAAAACCAAACATCATATTCAGTGTTTCTTGTGTGGTTGGTTTGGGTTGGTTTTTTTTTAACTAGACACGGAGTGCATCCAGTTTTTAATATTTTTTTCTGCATGCACTTGAAGGATATGAGTCTCAAAATGAAAAATTGAATATCAGTTGGAAAATATTAAGTCTTTTCCTTTTTAAAAATCCCCCAAGTCGTTTTGATTGCACTTTTTATATATATATACACTATATGTACTGTGCAAATAATCAAAACAATAATCACTCAAGCCCCCACAATTTCAGATTAATTTCTGAGCAAAATGATTTAAATAAATGGTGGTTGGTTTTTTTTTTTCCCATAAATATTCCACCAGAAATAAATAAATAAATTGAAAGATGTTCAGTGAGAGAACCTGGAGAAACCAGCCTCAGATTTCTGGGACAGTGATAGCAAGTCACAAGCTCACTTCTATTTTACAGGTTTATCAACCCAGCCACTGCTCACTGGCTGTTCAGACACTGTAATTCTTGTAAAAACAAGGCTGTTTCCTTCCATCATCCCCTCTTAGGTCTTACATGAGCTGCAAGGACTAAGAGACTTAGGATTTCCTCATATATGTCTGAATATGGAGTCCTCCGGATCTAACACGTCTGACACATTCTCAGGTAGCCTTTCCTACAGTGCATTTCAGATGGTAGCCTCCGTATCTCTCTGGATGGGCTTTTTTCTTCCTAAGACTGGTATAGTCCCTGAGCTACAGTAAATTTATGGACAACAACTCATTACCTGTATTTTGGTGATAGATCTGGACAGATTTCACACTTCCTGTAATTTGGCTGTGTTTTATTCCAGTCATTCCAGTAGAACACAGTCAAATATGCTGTACACTGTTAAATGAGTGCATGCAGTATTTATAAACTGCTGCAAGGAGTGATAGTAAGATGAGTAGAAGCATTGGAAACCTGCACAGAAAAATATTTTTTCTGTAATTAGGCCTCTTGTAGAATTGTTTGACAAAACAATGTCACAAAAAACCCCAGTGACTACAGAATTAATTTCCTACAGCCTGAAGAGCTTCCCTGTAAGCTATTACCTGCCTCTATTGCACTATGTAAACAGTATCTACATATTTTTTGTCTTTAATGCAGTTATAAAGTAATGTTTATTTTATATGAGTCTTATCTTCCACATATAAATTTAATAGTTACTGCAGACAATAAGACTGACATTAGTTTTAATGATGTGAGACTCCAATAATCCTAGAGTTCAAGATTAATGCAAAAGAACTTAACTCTGTGAGTCATGACTTACTTTTATTAGTAGCACTGCAGTTTGATTTAGGTTGAGAACACAAAAAAGTACTATTTAACAACAGAAATTAGAAGCTGGGTTTTTTATTACATCATTTCTATGTAAGATGTGTTTTATTCTCATTTCTGCTTGCAGTAGAGATTCATATATTTGGCAGCAGGTGTATCAAAATTATTGCAGGTTGCATCGCACCAGTATGATCCCCATTCAAACTCTTAATAAAGGCTTGGTGGGAAGCCCAACCACCAGCTTCAAACTGAGACTTGTGCTTTGTAAAGCAGAGGAAATCCTTAAGTATCAGAGACAGAAACCAACCAGAAATTATTTGCTTTGTTGAACCAACAGTAGAGAATGGAGTGTGGTGTTACATCAGATAAGGACATTGCCAACTTGAAGCCTGATAATTTCTTTGTACTTGTCTAATAAGTCCACTGGAAAAGTACCCTCCCACTCCATCTTTTCAGGTAATAAGAATGAGGCTGTCAAAAACTGAAGTATGGAATGAAGAAAATAAATAGTTTTCATATTGAAGCAGCCTGACAATGAAGTGGCTGAGACACTGACAAAAGTATGTAATTTAATGTGAATAAACTGTTACACCACATGGGAGCAGACATATTAACTCTCTTTAAAAGATATGTTCATCACAAGGTTGATGATTCCAGATAAGTGAATTCGACCTCAGTACCAGGACAAACTGTACAGTCCTAAAAGCAAAATTGTAACCATAAAGATTTTATAGACAGAAGAAAATAAAAACTATTCTCTGCTAAGTAAAAGCCACTAAAACACTCTTGTCTGATCTGTTTGATTACCATGAATAGCTAAAAAAATAATTCAGCCAAAGGCTAAATTGTATGAAAAGAAATAAAATGTTCCTGTATAGATTTCCAATGTCTTTACTCATTTTATTATCCTGTCTTACAGCAGTTAATAAGTATTTTGATGTTGAAACAGTGGCCCATACCACTGATCATTTATCAGCCATTCTCATTATTGGGGTTCAGAGTGATCAAAGTGATATTAAGGTAGCATGATGTAGAGGAAGAAGATTAATAATCTAGGACTCTCAAATGCTAAGAAGAAACATAACAAAGTAAAGTTAAAAGCATCCTAAATGATTGATGCAGAGAAGAAGAATCCTTGTCATTGTTCCTTTGTTCTCAGGAAACAAAGATGAGACATTCTGATAACCCTGAAAGAAATTAAAAAAAAAATCCACCACCTTAAGATATGCCAAGAGGGACACCATTTTCAGTGCCATTTTGATTATTTGTTATTGCTTTTACAGTTTTTCAGCTGATTGGGATCTTCCAGATCTTTCATCTCCTGTTGTCCCATTAACAACAATCTTGAGTTTTGGTTTATGCCAAGCGTCTCTCATCCATACAGAAAGCAAGACCAGCCTGAATTAGAAGAGCTAACAGTTGCTTAACTGTTGTATTATGGGTAGGGGCTATTGTGATCTGTGACAGAAACACTTGGTTTTACCAGACATGATCAAAACCATATCTCAAGTTGTCAGCATTTTTTCCTCAAGATATCAAACAAGGAAGCCATTAAGGGATTGAGATGTGTGCTAGGAAATAAGAATGTTACCCACAAAAGGACAGTTCCCCCAGAGCTGGATTCATTAACAATACCAAGCAAGGCCACAAATATTTTAAACCCCTTGAAGTTTCAGAAACAAGCAACAAGCTTTACAGCACACACAGAGGTTGTTAGAGAAAAGTAAGCATTTTCAAATGGGTTATGTGCATAAAGTCTGCAAGTGAAACCACTCACTGAATAAAATAATGACTGAAGAGTGATGACAGCATCATTTTAGGAATGCAATCACTTCTCTGGGTAAGCCCTTTTTCACAGCTGGGAACCTGAGGCATGAAGAAGTCATCAATTTAAAGATACCAATGGTTCTGAGACAAAAGCTATGTAAAACCTCTCATGGACTTCATTTTCATTGCTGTCAAAAGCTGAAAACCAGAGTGTCTATGTTTAGCCCATGTCTAGGGTTAAACTGTTGCTGTATTGCCTGATAACCCCTCCCCAGCAAAGAAGGGGAATTACAGAAGATCCACAGATTGAAAATAAGTAGAATGAAATAGTCAAAATAAAACCAATAGCAATACAAGCTATAAAAATTCTCAGCCCAACAAAATTGCAGCCGGAAGGTAGTCCCCAAAATCAGAATGAAGAGCAATCTAAGGAAGAGCTAAAGAAGACTTAAACAAGTTTGCTGATGACACCAAGCTGTGTGGTGCAGCAGACACGCTGGAGGGAAGGGAGGCCATCCAGAGGGACCTTGACAGGCTGGAGAGGTGGGCACAGGCCAACCTCATGAAGTTCAATAAGAGCAAGTGCAGGGTCCTGCATCTGGGTCGAGGCAATCCCAGGCACAAATACAGGCTAGGCAGTGACTGGCTGGAGGATAGCCCTGAGGAGAGAGACTTGGGGGTGCTGGTGGACAAAAAGCTCAACATGAGCTCTCAGTGTGCACTTGCAGCCCGCAAAGCCAATCAGATCCTGGGCTGCATCAGGAGAAGTGTGGCTAGCAGGTCGAGGGAGGTGATCCTCCCCCTCTACTCAGCCCTGGTGAGACCCCACCTGGAGTACTGTGTCCAGTTCTGGAGCCCCTATTACAAGAGGGATGTGGAGGTGCTGGAACGTGTCCAGAGAAGGGCCACGAGGATGATCAGAGGGCTGGAGCACCTCTCCTATGAGGACAGACTGAAGGAGTTGGGGCTGTACAGTCTGCAGAAGAGAAGGCTCCGAGGTGACCTAATTGTCGCCTTCCAGTATCTGAAGGGGGCCTACAGGAAGGCAGGGGAAGGACTTCTCAGGATATCAGGTAGTGATAGGACTAGGGGGAATGGAATGAAGCTGGAGGTGGGGAGATTCAGGCTGGATGTGAGGAGGAGGTTCTTCACCATGAGAGTGGTGAAACCCTGGAATGGGTTGTCCAGGGAGGTGGTCGAGGCCCCGTCCCTGGGGGTGTTTAAGAGCAGGCTGGATGAGGCTCTGTCCAGCCTGATCTAGTGTGGGGTGTCCCTGCCCATGGCAGGGGGGTTGGAACTAGATGATCCTTGTGGTCCCTTCCAACCCTGAATGAAACTATGAAACTAAGAAGCTGACCAAAATTCTTCCTTTATACTGTGTGATACTGATGGTCTGGGGTACACCTGTAGCCATCTCAGGTCAGCAAATGACCTGCAGCCCATGGTTGGCTTGGGATTCTGACCCAGCAAAACCAGGACATGAAGTCATTTCTATTTCCTTTACGTTCTGTTGCTTGTTTTCAAATGCAAAGGATTTCACAGGTAGCTGACACTTGCCAGGAGTGCTTGTCTTTCCAGTAAAGATTTTCTTCACAATTTCTAAACTGGATTTGGAGATGAACAACTATATTTTCAGAAGTTGTCTGAGATTAACTACTGCCAAGAGTTTTGCCTTTAGCTTATTTTTATATGTCTTTCAGCTCCAACAGGGAACAATAAAAATGAAACAGTGACATCTGTATCATATCCATAATTGCCAATTTACTGCTAGGTTAAAAATGTATTTTTCTTGTTTATCTGATGCTCTGCTTTCCTTCTTTTCTCTTTGTTTGTTAGCGGTGTTTAAGCAGTTGTGGGAACAAATCTTGTTTGTTTATGTCACCCAGTCACAGAATTGCATGTAAATACAAATTATTAAAGAGAATAAAGACCTCAATTTGCCGCTTTGGAAACATGCTTCATTGAAAACATAGAAATCAGGGCCTAGCTATGAAATCTGTTTGGGTTTTTTTTCTCTTTCTTTTTTTCTTGACAGTTTCTAATAAAGCTAGCTAGTTTAAAAGACTGCAGATTGCACACAATTTAAAAAGACTCAAGGGAAAAGTGCTTCCTTGTGAGATTTTTTTTGCTGTCTGACTTTACAGGTCAATGTAAAACATATAATAAAACATATGTAAAACATATAATATATACAAACAGCTCAAATATTTCTATGTCATTCACCTAACACAGACACATGATGGCAAATAGTTATTTCACATCATAAGTACAGGTAAATCCAGTAAATGATGGGAAATACTGGCCTCTTAAATATTTTTACATTTGATGTTTCGCATGAACTTCATGGTCCCAAAGAAATAAAGATCATAGAATCAATAAGGTTGGAAAAGACCCCAGAGATCATCAAGTCCAACCTGTCACCCAAGACCTCATGACTACTAAACCATGGCACCAAGTGCCATGTCCAATCCCCTCTTGAATACCTCCATGAATGGTGACTCCACCACCTCCCTGGGCAGCATGTTCCAGTGGCTAACAACTCTCTCTGTGAAGAACTTTCTCCTCACCTTGAGCCTAAACTTCCCCTGACACAGTTTGAGACTGTGTCCTCTTGTTCTAGTGCTGGTTGCCTGGGAGAAGAGACAAAGCCCCTCCTGACTCTTGTTTGCTGACTCACTGGAATTCTTCTCCTCTATATTTCAGTTTCTGCATTACATCTATCCAAGAGGCTGAAAATTGCTGCTTTTCTTTAAGAAGTGGAAGGGTATAAATCTACATTTATGGATGAGGGAGAAAGGACCTGGCTTAGGACACAATTGTATAAGTTCTCTTTCAAAGGTTAACCTCTAAAACACACTAGAAATACAGCATGGAAACTAAGTGTATTTCTGCAAGAGGACAAAAGGAGATTTCAAAGATGTTCTTTCCCAGATCAGACAGAAGTTATTAGTGAGGTGCTGGTATTGCAAGCACCAGAGCTGTGTCCTCTACTGTTTTTATTCATATAAATGAATTGGATAATGCTTTTGAAAGCAAGATTTCCACATGATTCTAAATTAGGAAGAATAGTAAATAATGAGGAACCATGCAGACATTAACAGTACTAATAGATGACAAATGTAGTTCAATGCAGCTTAATGCAGAATAATGAATCTGGTAATGAAGAAAGAAAAAAAAAAAGGGGCGGGGGGGAGAAGGGAAAGACAAAAAAAAGAGGACTTGCCACCTGCAAGATGAAACACACATGTACACAAAGGAGCAAAACAAGTGAATTAAAAAAGAAAGAAAGAAAAAGAAAGAAAGAAAGAAAGAAAGAAAGAAAGAAAGAAAGAAAGAAAGAAAGAAAGAAAGAAAGAAAGAAAGAAAGAAAGAAAGAAAGAAAGAGGGAAAGAGGGAAAGAGGGAAAGAGGGAAAGAGGGAAAGAGGGAAAGAGGGAAAGAGGGAAAGAGGGAAAGAGGGAAAGAGGGAAAGAGGGAAAGAGGGAAAGAGGGAAAGAGGGAAAGAGGGAAAGAGGGAAAGAGGGAAAGAGGGAAAGAGGGAAAGAGGGAAAGAAGGAAAGAAGGAAAGAAGGAAAGAAGGAAAGAAGGAAAGAAAGAAAGAAAGAAAGAAAGAAAGAAAGAAAGAAAGAAAGAAAGAAAGAAAGAAAGAAAGAAAGAAAGAAAGAAAGAAAGAAAGAAAGAAAGAAAGAAAGAAAGAAAGAAAGAAAGAAAGAAAGAAAGAAAGAAAGAAAGAAAGAAAGAAAGAAAGAAAGAAAGAAAAAAAACTGTCTTTTTTGGCAAGGAATCCTTTGCAAAACTTCAGCCTCAAAATATCCTGAGGATGACAAAATAAGCCAAAGTTTGGACAAACTCTAGGGAAGATATAGAAAAAGGCAAGATGATTATCACACTTAAAGAGAAAATGCTGAGGTTTTGCAGGTCTGTTTTCGGCTTCTCAGCTCATTTTGATCCCTAAACTGCCTGCCACAGACTAACATGCATCGATAGTTAAGTTGATGCACAGGCAGTGACTGTTACAGAAGTTTGCACTTTACATTACAGTTAGAGAAATTGCTATTTCCAGACAATTTCAACCCATCTTTTGTTGTTTGTCTACAGTTAGCCTGGTAGCCATGGTTTCTAAGGGCTCTCTGTCAATACTGCACTACTGGAAGTTATTTTCATGAGTATACTCAGTATTTATACACCTCACCTCAAGTCTGCTTTCCAGAAGGCACTACACAAAAGAGCATCAGTTTTGTTTTTTCTATTATTTAAGTTTATTTATATGTCTAAAAAAAAAAAAAAATCTATGAAAAGCTATTTATAATTAATCTTTTCAAGTTACTGGTATCATGTTTATGAGACCAGTGTTCAGTAGAATGGGAAAACTACAGTTAATACTGGTTATTTAATCTTGCCAGGTTTTGGATGTTTAGTGGCTGAGAGCATTTCATCTGAAAGCTGCTTGGTGTGTTGATATAACATTCAGATTCACAGTTCTCCTCTGCCTCATAAAGCAATTTAGGAAGCACCACTGCATTGTAAAACATGATCTTTATCACAAGCAACTGTGCTGTAGCATCTCTCTGTTAGGATGTTGTTATGGTATGGACATCCAAAGCTCTAATGCAGTGCATCCCTTTAGTATGTGCCTAACATTAAGCAATAGAGTATTTCTTTTGATGTGGTTATCATTGTGTAGTTTCTTAAAGAATTCATCTTCCTCAACCGATATTAATTCTTTTGATGTGTCCTTCTAAAGAGTTACCCACCAGGTAAACCCTTTGTTTCCTCAAACTTTTTTTTTAGATTGTTTCTCCTTATTGACAGGAGATAATAAACAGGGTTGTAGTTCTTAGTTTTCTTTCCTAAAAATCATAGATTTAGGGGGGGTGTTTTTTTGGTTTGTTTTCCCTAGGCTTTCAATTCTGTAATATGCATTGCAATCTACTTTTTTTTTCCAAAAACAAAGATTACTCAGTGCTCTGAAAGACTAAACATTTGCCTTCCTGAAAATGCTAAGATATTTGTTATTGAACCGCTTGCATGGTTTTTTTTCCTCGTGATAAAATCATTTTGCTAATGATGACTTTCGATTATTACAAAAAAGTATTTTTTCCCTGTTTGTTTACCATTTTCTATGTGAATTTAAGATCAGCTGACTCAACCTACCTTGCAAGGTTCTTTTGTTGAGCTCTTTGACTAACAGTGTACTTCTTTCAAAGAGTGGATACTGAAGATCAAGGCCAACAAATGTTATTTTGGTCAGATGGGAAGGGAAATTGCCTTGATTCTGTTCCAAGCAGGCAATTAAGAAATGATAAATTGGAATCCCTGTAAAGCTGGAAACCATAACTCTCTGATGTGTCATGCACTCTGAAGTGTAAAACACCTGATAATATTAATAAATACTATTACTAATTGTGAAACAATGCAGATGAACATAAGCATATATGAATGGGATGATTTAAAAGCTGGCATTTGTTTGGAAGATTCCACTTAGTCTTTTGAAGTTAATAATTTCCCCCCCTGTTGTATGTAATGTTTGACTTATCTGTCCTTTGTAATGTAAAAGTACTCTTCTCATGCCTTAATATATGTCACTTCTATAATTTCCATGTGTATTGTTTCAAGAGAAATCCAGGACCTCTTCTGTGCTCATAGCAAGCAGAGGTAATAAAGTGGTTGCAGTGGGCCACTGATTTCAACAGAAATTCAGTACATCCTCTGTTCTCAAAACAAGCTGTGGCAATAAAGTGGTTGCAGAAGGTCACTGAATGAGCCATTTAGTATATCAGAAAGCCATGTTGCTTACTGCTCAGTTGTGTAGACTACAACTGGAAGTGGAGTGAAACCTGGCTGACTGGCAGAGCTCAGAGGGTTAAGATCTGCAGCACAACCTAGTTGGAGGCCTACAGCTCACAGTATTCCCCAGGAGTCAGTTCAGCACTGCTCAAAATATTCAGCCTGGATGAAAGGACAGAGTTGACCCTCAACAAGTTTGCTAATGATACAAAAGTGGGAGGAGTGATTGGTATACCAAATGTCTGTGTTGTCATCAGTCCAGATTGTTCTGGACAGCTGAGGAATCTAATGGTGTTCAACAAGGGCAACTGTAGGGTCTTAACGCTTAGGGAGAAATATTGTCATTCATCAATACAGGTTAGGGGTTGACCTGCTGGACAGAAAATACACAATCAGAGACTATTTTCATCTCTTTTGTGATTTTTTTTTTTTTTTATTTTGGGTGAGGTATGATTCATTCATTTAATCTGAAGTTCATCTTCATTAACTGTTTCTGAAAGAAAAATGGGAAGTATTTTAATTGGATTCACTTGAAACAGAGCACCAGGAAAAACAACTGCAGAGAAACACTTGCAAACAGAAGCTATCTGTTAATCACAATCAGAAATAACGAAAGATTTAGTTTAAAGGTCATTCAATGAACGGGTACTAAGTACTTGACTTTTTTTTTTTACCCAGCTGAGGATCAGAGTGAAAGTGCTGTGTCAGGGGGAAAGCTCTTCTGAGAAGTCTGAGCAGAACTTCAATCTAGTTGATCTAGACCTGAAATGTAGATTTTTCACACCTGGAAAAATTGAGGCCTCTTCAGTGAGGAAGCCCTGCAGGGAGGTGCCTGAGGTCAAAAGACATGTTGGCAGAGTGCCTGCCTTTCTCTACAATGACATGCAGAACCCCATGACCAGCTTAAGCTTTGCTTCTGAATTTTAGGCAGCTGCATTGTACGAAACAAATACCTTATGCCTGTAATTTGCCTGACAGTGTTGCGAACAAACAAAGCAATGTCGCATCCACTGAAATGCTTCTCTAGTTTAAAAGCCGGAACACTGCACTGCAAGATGGCAAAAGCCTCTATCCCAGTGTTTGTCACCTGTGTGACAAAACTTAAGAGTCACTATTATGTCTAGAAATGACAGGAGAAGGTTTCCTATGTGTTAGCAGATATGGCTTTTTGGAAAGAAACCTTCAAAATAGAATTAATGCGCATGAAATTCAATATGCACATACATTTTTGAAGGCTGAAGAGCTTACACTGCAAGATTTAGCAAAGAAATTAACATTAATTTGAGCTCTTTTCCTAAGCCCATACTGGATTTAATTTACAAGTGCAGTAATGTGTCTTCTACATCAACTTAAATAATTTATAACTTTATGAAGAGATTTTGAGAAGAAAAAAAGTTTTCATTTCAGACTAGATAATATTCCAGTGGCCTTGCACACATTGCCTGTTTGATTTTGTTACCCTCAGTATGAGCTTTCTAGGTTAGGAAGAGAAGTTTCACCTCAATGGCAGACTGTTCCAGGCAGTAGGCTACTGTAGCAATTAAAATTAAAACAATTAATGAGAGTGATTTATTAATGTTGATAATTGGGAACATTTTTCTCTGCATTATGGTCATTTAAAGACTCATTTGAAGGACTGTGAATTAAAATTCATATCTTGTAAATGTAGACATTTTAAAAGGTACAAACATTGATTTTATCAAACTTCTTGTGAGACATTTATGCTTATTAAACAACAAAAAAAAAACCACAATCCACCACCAAAACAATAACAAAACAAAAAAGACCAAACCCACTCTTCCCTTGTATTGTTTTCTGTTTGTTCATTTGTTTTTTGGTTGGTTGGTTTGCTTTGGATTTGTTTGTTTGTGGGTTTGGTGGGAGTTTTCTTGGTTTGGGTTTAGTTTTTTGGGGTGGCATGTTGTTTGGGGTTTTTTATTCTTTTATTTTTTTTTTTTTAGTTTTGTTTTGTTTTGCTTTGTTAATCAAAAAGAAAATAGTTAAAAAGAAAATACTTCGGCACAAACACAAACCCCACCTGGATACATTCCTGTGTGATCTCGTATAGGTGATCCTGCTCTGCAGAGGAGTTGGACTAGATGATTTTTTGAGGTCCCTTCCAGCCCCTGACATTCGGTGATTCTGTGATTCTTATATTAACTTCCTTTTAGAAAAGTTTTTAGGAAGGATTAAGAGCTACAGTTCAAATTCTGCCATCCCAGAAAGTCAACGTTTAAAACTCAGAATAAAATGTATCTGTAACATTTGAAGCCCTGCTCACCAGGAGCTAGTATTCCTAAGAGAACCAAATTGGAATAGCTGTCTCAGAATTAGTGAATGTATTGCAAAGTATTGAGAGTGCAGTAGAATTTCCAGTGCCTGTTTCTTGTCAAAATAAGATATAGAAGCCAAGTTCTAAGCTAATCTAATGTGGCAATCTTGTGATTTTTCCCTCCAGGGCATGCCCCATAAAACCAAAGCCATTTCAGTAAATCTGTAATTGGACAATTACCTTTTTCTAGCCCATAAATGCTGACTCGGGGATTTGTCTTCCATTAATCTTTTCTCTACCAAATGGCACATGCATATTTATTTCACAATGGCCAGTATACATGCAGAAAAAAACCCATCTGTCTACCTTTTCCTAAGGTTAAAAATATGTAGCAGCTGTAATTTGTTTCAATCTTTCAGTGACCCACTGGCTTAGTGCACCTTTAGTGCCTTTTTCTTCCGGAGACCTGGGTTCAAATAATTTGTTTGAGTTGACAAGGGAAATGTGTTAGCCTCAACATATTTCTTACCAGATGTTTGTACACAATGACAATCATCCACATAATTCAGGCTGATGGATAAACTCTGTTCAGGAAAGCACTTTTACAATTAAAGCAACAATTCACATTCCAGTTCAAGCACAGTAGCTACTCACAGGCAAGAAAGTGGAGAAAAAGCAGCCAAAGAATATAAAGATATTTTCTAATGCACAAATAAATTTTGTTAGAAGGCTTGAGCTTTGTAGTCCTTATCCTGGTAAAATTCTTATGGAGAAACAAACCAGAATTTTAGCTGGTGGTGATCTGCTTCACTGGCCCTGTAGTTTTTGTGACTTGTGATCACAGTGAAGAAAGCACTATCACCATATTTGTTCAGCCATTCAAACATCAGTAAATCTCTACAATTAAATGTCCATAGGCACAATCACCAGAAAGCCATAGATAAAATATGAATTTTATGAGAAGTAAAAGAGAAGAAAGAAAAAAACAAAAACAACAGACAGACATTTATGGCATGGCAACTTAAGTTACAAACATAGGAGATGATGTTCTATTGATTTTAAATAATGTCTTGATTTTCTGTGTCAAACATGTAGAGGGAACTTCAATGGAACCACTCATTTTCTGGTCACAATCAGTAATGTTTAGAGTTTAACTACATGATTTGTGCCTGCAGTCAGGTATTTGGCCATATAAATACTCCAATTACTTGCACCTGTAATTGATTGCCAGTGAGAAATTAGAGATTACATTTAAAAATATGGCCCACAATGAAATATGGAAGGATGCCAAATAAAGAAAGATGTTCTATGCTTAATTGCCAAAGCAGTCTAAAATGATTATTGTTCAAGTATGACACCAGGCAAACAACATCTGCCAATCTCATAGCACAAGCAGATACAAACCATTAAGTGGAAATGTAAATGGTAACTAAAGAACATGGAAAGAATGAGATTCACCAAAAGAATCCTTGTAAATAATAATCAAACGAGCTTATTTTCATTCTTTGCTTACTTTACTGACTACTCTTTTATGGACATGAAGCAACAGTAAGAATCAATCGGTGATAAGCACTGTCAAGCCCTAATGCCTTTAAACTGATGAAAGATAGACTTGGATCAGACACAGGGCAGAAATTTTTCCCCATGAAGATGTTGAGGCACTGGAAGAGATTGCCCAGAAAAGTTGTGGAGACTCCAAGCCTGGAAAAGTTTAAAGCCAGGTTGGATGGAGCCTTGAGCAACCTGGTCTAGTAGGAGGTCTTCCTACCCATGGCAGGAGGGTTGGAACTAGGTGATCTGTATGGTTTCTTCCAGCTCAAATCATTCTATGATTCTGTGATGCTTATGGACAAGGTCAAACCAAAAAACACAGCTATACATGCGAAGTTTCATTGGGGTAGCTATAGTGAAAGAGCTAACAGAAAAGAGAAAGGTTAAGAAACTCTTTTCTATGTTATGGATATTTTATAACAAATTAACATTGTTATAAAGTATTTAATTATGAAAAACTATGTGGCATTTTTGTCTTTTATATTCTAAGCCCTTCTTGTCATAGGGTAAATATGGCAAGAATTGGACATCTAGACTAACTAAAGATGACAACAGGGGAAAGGACAAAGAAAAAAGTCTGTTGTAATTTAATTTTAAAAGGTACCATCATTTATTTTCAGTTGGCATTCAATTTTCAATACACTCATTTTAAAATGCATTACTGTTTAGTTTTGAATGTTATGGTAATTTGGGAATTGACTTAGCTTTTTCTCAGAGTTACTGATATAGAGGCATATTAATGAACACGAGTTTCAGATGACAAATGGTGCTTGAAGTTTCCATGTCTTTTAATTCATTTTTGATTAGAACATGGATGTTCTTCTGAAATATAGATGGCATTTGCCAGCCAAAATGGTCATCTGATTTCAACATGCAATGTGATGCTTCAGTGAAGTTTGAACTTTGGAGTGATTTAAAATTCATTGGTAATAGTGCTATAAAGACCATGTTCCCTGGCTCAGAATGCAATAAACTGCAGGATAGTATCGCCTTTGCAGCCCCACTGAACCTTCAGTCTGTTTCATTTATGGCTTTTTTCATTTTATTTCTTTTTATTTCTTTGAAAGTAGGCTACACGACCTGTGAATTCCAGCCGTGCTTCTTTGTGCTTACATTGTCATAAGCAGGTGCTGACAAGTAAGGATTTTACCAAGGGAAGGAATGTGAGTGGCATAAACTGAGCAGCATTTGTTTAGAACACCAGATGAATATATTTATGCTTACCCATTTAAAAACCCTAGCACATGTAGATGAAAATGAATGTTGGGATGGGAAACTTTAGCTTGTTATATATCTGCAAACCCAAGATTATGTTTATAATAACCAGAATGGATCACTTAACAGAAAATGTGTGAAAACAAAATGTTCAAAAAAATGGATTTTTCATATTCAATTTTTCTTATTATTCAGCTCATAAAATATTACAATTAAAAATATTTTCAAGGTTCCAAATGCTTTCAGAATGCATAAATAAACCAGATGGTAAAGGACTGTAACTGATCCCTTCTTTTTTTGTTTTTAAGGAGTACAAAAGCCAAGTTCTGGTCATACACACAAAGTAAAACTCACAAATGATCTTATCTATGAAAAAAAGTTTTTTAATACTGCTGTTCATCAGTTGTCATTAAATACAGCTGCTCTACTTTTCCATCTGGATACACAAATTACCTTTTTACTCGGAGAGCCACATGATGCTCTGTGGCTGCTCTGTGCTTAAATCTTCACATGAATCCTGTGCTTGCCTGTACATACTCACAAAAGGACTCATCACTCTTCACTAGAAGAGCTTTAACCTTTCCAGAAAGATGCAGCTTTTAATGTGTGAAACAGGGAGCATCAGGAGCAGAGCTGTTCCCGAAGAGCAGACAAGCCAGGAACTGAGAGTGTCTCTACTGGGGGCTGTGAGAGACTAAATCTTGTCTCTCTTGATGTGACTCAGCAAAGATAAAATCACCTTTGCTCCTTGCCCAGACAATAACTGATGTGTATCAGGCAGACACCACTGGATAACCACTCTCTGGAGTGTGCATAGACAAGATCATCTCTACCCATCAGCTACCCTGCAAAGGGAGGATGGTGAAAAGGACAATAGGTTCCCCACCTGGACACATACCTAAAAAAATGTACAAAAGATCTGAGTAACTACTGTCTCAAAAGAAGGAAAACAGCTGAAGAAAAATGAAGAAAATACCAGGAGAGAAAAGGACAGAGACATCATCATATAGCCTGGAAGAAGCAGACCAGGGGGGACCCTCCATCCGTGTCCTAAGTTCTGCTGGCTGCAATTTATGGAGCTGAAGAGGCTGCTCAGAGAAGGACTTGGACCTTGGGATCTCTCCCTCCCCTCCTCCTGCAGAGGACAACACAGCCAACAAGGATGACATCTCCTCCATGCCAAAGCGGCAGCACTCTTCCTCCACAGACCCAAACTGTCTTGGGAGGTGGGGGGTGTGGTAATATAATTTCTTCCCACTTCTCTCTCCCTCTTCTCCCTTCCTCTCAATATTTTCCCTCTCTCTCTCCCTTCTTCTGTTCCATCCACTTTATTCTGTTAATAAATAGCCTCACTGTTGATATTTTGGCCTCATTTGTGCCTCTAATTTCATAACACAGGAATATTCAAAAGAACTATGTCTCCCTCTCTCTCTCTTACTCTCTGGGGCTCACGAGCAAGACGCAGTCCCACATGGACTGAACAGAGCAGGCAGAACCAGGTGGTGGTAATGAGGCCATCAATAGCTACAGACAAGACTGGGTCCAAGGTCCTTCCATGGAAATCCAGCTTGGAGCAAAAGTAGACAGGGCCAGAGACCAGGCTGAACACAAGGCTACAACAAGAAGTCGAAGTCCACCCAGGAAACAATGTTGATGACAGAGCTACATAAAACACATATTGAAGTGGTACAGGAGAAAACCTACTGAAAACACAGGGACAAAGTTTATAGGTGATGGAAGGCCAGAAGCAGGGCTGGATATGAAGACCCAAAATAAAACTTGAGTACCTTACTCCTCTTTGCCCTCTCAATTTTGTTGTACTGACGGAACGTCAGTTTCTGATATCGCACTTGTGATGGGAAATTTGCTCTACACATTTTTAATACTTTAAGTCTCTGTTATATCTGTATTAATACTTGAAGACCTATTTTCACATCTTTCTATGAAAATGTTCAAGATATACTGCTGTTTGAGAACACTCTCCTTGAAGGCATAACTGCAAAATGACTCATAAACTCAAATTGCTCACTGACAATTGAAAAAGAAACCTCAGAATCTTCCAATATTTCCTTGTCAATTATTTTATGTAATGACATTAGTGTACACATTGGATATTATGTCTCTTTTGTTCCTTAAGAAAATCTTTTAGAACACTGAAGCTTTCTGAGGAAGTCTTGATGGGCAGGAATTTATGGGTCATTGAGATAAAAATCCCACAAAGAATAGACGTGTTGATCCTCGAAACAGTGTGGAGTCCAGCAGTAGTACGATATTACCTTTGCTGTATAGTTCATCTTTTCATTTGCTTCAGAAAGTGATATGACAAAAAAAACCCAACCCCAAAATCCAACCAAACTAAAACAAAGAAAAACCACAAAAACAAACCACAAAAACCCAAGCAACCTGTAGCGAACAGTTTTAGACTTTCTAATCCTGCTGAGAACTGTGCAATGAAAACAGACTGGCAGTAGTTTAGTTTGTACTGAATCATTGAATACTTGCCTGAAGACCACTGAAAACCATGAAAGGCTTTCTGATGTATTGAATAGTTCCTCTTGATACTCAAGGCCAGTAGCTGATGGTGGATCAGTGATGGCAAAGTAACTTACAGGAAAGAAAACATTTCCACCCATCAATGTTGTGGAAAATTTTTCATTAACTGAAGCTGATAGTTTCATATGCACACTGATCAGGAAGGGGAAGCTATATATTGTCTGTTCAAAGAAAGTCTTTAGTATTATTGATTTGCTGTGAAACAAACTCAGGTGAGTATGAAATTTGCTTAGGACTGCAGCATACAATGGAATTTAATTCCCTTAATCGCTTCTAAATGCTTTGTTGACTCTGATTATTTTGAACAAATTATTTATGTGAGTTTCCTTTATTTGATACCACAAGAAGCAAATAAACTGAGAGTCTGAGGAAAAGATGTTGAATAATTACCCTGAAAGATTTTTAGTAGATGTCATTAATTTTACTTTGCTTCTCGTGATGTCAACATGTACAAAGTTTTATAGCATGGCAGTCTGTAAAATTTTATAGAGTTGACATCTTTCTCTGTGTCAAAGCATAAAATAGCTTGCAAATTTCTGTGGCAAAAAAAGCAGTGCAAGAGGTGATGTGCAGCAACACCTGTACTCAGCTGACATCTCCCTTTTCCTTCCTCCACATTTTCCTTCCTCCATTCCCTTCCCACCCACTTCTATAGACATCCCTAAACCTATCTCCTGATCCACCAGAAGAACTCCAGTGCCATAGAAAAGCACTGCATTCAATGTTCACACCTGATAGAAAAAAGGGTCTTACAAAATCATACAAAACATCACTGGTATCAAAGCAAATACTTTCCTTCATACAATAGCTGTGCAGTATGGAAAGAGGGATGTGGAAAGAAGTCATCAGTTTAAACTTTTCATGATATTTAATAATAAAAGGTGTATTTTAATTTATTCTCTCAAAGCGAAATTGGCACATTACATACAGAATGACTGTGAAAAACATGTTTAAACTGTATGCTCAATGAAATTCAGCTTCATGGTTTTATAGCAGTACAGATTGGCTTTTTATTTGCCCCAAGGCACTTCTGTTCTATCTCCTATGTAAAATCAGTTGTTGCTAATGCCTTGATTTGTACTACAGAGCCACCGCTTGGATGATTAAAAATCTTTCATGTTGGAGTACTTACTATTTTTCACTAGGCAGCATGTTAAAGGAAATAGGAGGCTGTCTTTGTTGGGGGTAGAAGACCTAGGGGAGATGTTCTGAATTTCTGAGAAAACTTTAGATCTTTGGGGATGGCAGGAAGGGGAAGTCTCCATTTATTTTGTTTTGTTTGCTCTTGTGATGCAAAATTCTCTGAAGTTTCTCTTTTTGAGAAGATATTTTCTAATGAAGTCTTTTTTAACTTTTCAAGTGCAGTTATTTAATCAAACAGATGTAATTCCAAAGAAAGATTATTTCAGACTCACGAAGAATGATTAGTCACAGGTTTGCAAAATAGGGAAACAGAACTTAAGGTTCCAAGATATGCACAAGAATTCAGGCTCAGCAATTAGAAGTGAGATTCTGTACAGGACCTCTTAGAGCAAGTTGTATTTTATGGTCAGTCTAGTTCAGCACCCTTGCTGTTCCTCTGCAGGATTTTACAGCACCTTGGCTGCACCTCAGAAGTCACACAGAACAGGCAGTGCAGATACTGGAAGAAGGTGTTCTAATTTCAGAGTTCTTTGGTGCATTGTGTTTGAGCCCACTAGCTGAGGTTATATCTAGACTGCAGATTGCACTGCATTTGATGCATCCCAGGAGGCCATTTGCCCTCCTGGCTACCAGGACATACTGTTGCTTCATACTGAGCCTGATGTCAATCAGCAACCCCAGATCCCTTCCTGCAGGGCTGCTCTATAGACCCTCTTCTCCCAGTTTATATTTGTTTCCAGCATTACTCTGTCCTAGATGCAGAATCTGGCATTTGAACTCATTAAATTTCATCCCATTAATAATAACTGATTTTCTCAGCCTATCTAGATGCCTCTGCAAGGCATCTTGTCCTTCAAGAGAGTAAATAGCATCTTCTAGTTTATAAGAAACACCTAATGTAACACAGTAATAATATGAGGACTTAAAGGACAAGAATTCTGTGTTTCAGTTCTTCATAGTAATCACTGTAATCCAGAAGCCTTTCTCAACATGAGGAGAAACTTCTTTACAGTGAGCTTGTTTCAGTGATGGAGCACTGAAACAAGCTGCCCAGAGGGGTTGTGGAGTCTCCTTCTCCATGACCCACCTAGATGCATTCCTGTGCGGACTACCCTAAGTGATCCTGCTTTTGGCAGAGAGCTTGGACTCGACAATCTCTGGAGGATGATCTCTTCCAACCTCTAGCATTCTACAATTCTGTAACCACACATTCTCAATTGAAGATTCTGTGGGTACTCATGGGGAGACAAGGCTGCAACAGTATTCTAAAATAATTCTTAGTTTCATTGCTTCCATCAAAACATGATGGAGATAATTTCTTTTAAAATAATAATAATGAAATTAATTCAAGCACACACAAGCTGAAACCTTGAGAACAAACTGCATGAAAGCTGTTCATTACATTTTGGTGTTATGTTAACAATGAAGTGTGAGAAGTTTGCAGATAAATGGGAAGGGAAGGGCATGGTAGAAAAACACAGGGCAAGAGAAAAAGAGATAAAAAAAACAAGTGGTACTTGGGTAAAAAGAAAGGTGAAACAATGGCAAACAGGGAAAGTCTGAACAAAACAAGGCAAGCCTGCTCAAAACTGTTGGAAGCTGAGGTTGTCTTTATTTGTGCTTTAGCATTAGCCTCAGACTCCTTTAATGACAGCTTGTACTTCAGATCGAAACAATGACAGCTGAGTTTAAATCATGAAGTCTCAATATAAAGTCGAACTTCATCAAATGTGTGGTTACTGGAAGATACGTCTTCACACTTTTTTGTTATTAAATAGCTTAAGTATATTTGAAGTCATAACATCCACGTCTAAAAATTCCCTATTTCACAGAGTATAAGACTTTCAATTTGAGCACTTTTTATATGGGTAGATAGGAAGATTTGCAATGGAAAACAAGTACTTCAAGCCAAAGGGTAAATTCACATCTCGGTGGACTGGGATTCAGGGGTCTCTCTGCTTTGAATACTGTCTGAAAAGTTGCCATATGCATGAAAACCTTTAAGCTTTAGAATAGAAATGCATTCTCAATATTTGAAAGGATTCAGTATCACTAAGGTTGGAAGAGACCTCAAAGATCATCGAGTCCAACCCGTCACCACAGACCTCATGACTAGAGTAGGGAGGACAATACTGCCCACTGCAGGCTTGAACTCACGACCTTCCCATTAAGGGTCTTAAGGATCATTAAGGATCATTAAGCTATGTATTTCAAAGAGCATGTAAGCCAAGGGGTATTTTTTATTTTCATATAGGTGATATGGATTACATTCTAAGTATCATTTTCCATGTTTCATAGGATCTTTCAGAGTTAATTTTTTGTGAGTGTTTTGGAAATTAAATGTTGCTGTTGGATAAAGGTAAGCTTTGTTCCAAGCTGTGAATCAGTTCTTATGTTTATCAATAATTTGTTATTTTATATTCCAGACACCACTGATTTTTCCACATGCATGCAAGATTATAATTTCACTAAACAACTCAGTGTTGAATACCTGGCACTTTTCTTTTAGAACTTTGTATGTTTCAGCTCTTTTGAAGGCTGCATAAGACCACTACCAGTGAGTGATTTGAATAATTCAGTTGCAAAATCAATAAATTTTACCCTGAAACACATCTAAGTGTTGTATAATTGTGACTTGAAGCTTCAGTCTGCAGGGTTTAACATAAAAGAAAGGAAATTCATGAAGTTATATCTCCAGATATGTTAATATGAGCTATTGTTAGAACTTTTAATGCATCTATTAAAAAGCACCATGTAAGTTACTGTGTGTATGTTACTTTACATTATGAAGCAAATTGTCTTCTACATTCTTTAAAATTAGGTAATTCCACACTTTTTGTGCTTTTAATAAAATACATTTGATAACATAGCTCAGTGAATAATGGAAAGATTCCCAGTGTTTTAAAGAAAACAAAACAAACAAAAAACAGAAATAAGGCTGCTTGAAGAAATGTTTGCTAAATTTGGAAAGATTCTCAGGTTTAAATGTCACAATTCAAGCATTAAGTAGCTAAATGAGAAGAGTTCTGCCTAGCAAATAATTCATGCTGAAGTGCTATATGGTTGTGGTGGGTTAGAAGGTCAATCCTTCCCTCCCTCCCACCAGGGCAGAAAAAATGAGACTCAGACAAACGGATTGCAGAAGTGGTGGAAAGTTTAAATGGAAAAGTAGTGAATGTTTTACAGAGAACCACAAACAGTGACAAAAGGAGATCCCCAAGCATACTTAGAAGCATCCCAAAACTTCCCTTTTTCCCCACCTGAGGGTACACCCAAAACCCCCAGGGCTCTTTCTGTCCCCCCACCCCCACTGTTAGGCTAATCTCAGCTGGCCAGATCTGGGATTGCCCTTCCTCCTTGTTCTCCAGGCATTAGGCCTGGGCAGGCACCAAGAGGCCTGGAGATAACTCTCATGAGGGTAGCGAGGGAAGAAAGAGAAGTGTAGCACTTTGCAGGTGGTTTTATAGGGAGCAGGACATTATGGGATGAAATACCTAGCTTCCGGTGTCCACCCACTGGGCTGGACCCTCAGGACACCAGAGGTGTATCTTTATCTGGCCACAGCAGAGGGGCACCCAGCCCAAACTGCTACAATGGTACAAACACATACGCAGACTTCCACTCCTTCTTTTTTAGTTTTGCATCATTTATGCTACATTTAGTTTGGGAGATAAAGTATGTTCTGCATAGATAAATAAGTATATCTATTTTTTTCCTTTGATATTGTCCCAGTTATTATCATCCTCTCCTATAGGAGAAGAGAAAGGTAAATATTTCCATCTATAAAGTTGTCTAATGTTGATTCAGTAGAAGAGATGGTAAACAATATTACAGTGAATAATGTGTTACCCACTGTGTTTCTGTCAATGAAATGGCATAGGAAGGAATTTGTGTATTGCAAAATAATTCATATGCTTGCATATACAAGTAGTACTGACTCTAAAGTGACTACACAGAGTTTATAAAAGTGTTACATTTTTCATCTATTCTGGAAGACTAATGATTATTTCAGGATTAAATCAAGAAATTACATAAAAAGCATTAAGGCTAAACACTCTATTACAGCACTGTATTATCTATATTTAGGTGCCTAGAGTACCTGGAATACAATTTAACAGGGCTGTTCCTTTTGATGAAGGAGGAGAACTGACAAGCTAGAGCTGCAACTCCAAGCAGCCTGGAGCCAAATAAGGAGCAGATGAAATGTTGCAAATAATTGATGGTATCTACTACTTCCTGTGAAAGCTGTCTTCTGAGTGACAGCCTGCAGTTTGTTCTCTCTGCTCAAGGGTTGTGGGATAAAACAAAGGATGAGGTCTCTCTCAATCTTGGTAAGGATCTAGATGGATCATAGAATCATGGAGTTGTTGCAGTTGGAAAAGACTTTTAAGATCCTCAAGTCCAACTATCAACCTAGTACCACTACAGCCACTAACTCATGTCCTGAAGTGTCATGTCTGTAGCATTTCCTGTTTGTTTTGCTTTCAAAACTAAACTAGGCCATGGGTGCATCCTACAATGGATGGTATCTGGATGTGTACTGATTCCAAGAGGGATGCCAGTTTCAGTGTTCATAGGGGTACCAATGAATGTTACATTTCTGACCAGCATGAAGGGATGTCAGTGAAGACCACTAACCTGCTTAGTTGGAGGAGTTCTGGACACACTGAGAAACAAAACTAAGTACTTAGCCTTAGAACCAAACACAGATTGCCTGGCTAACACCATCTCAGGGGGCCCTTGTGAATCACTGGATTTCATATAAGCACCTCAGTTCCATCCCATTCCCATTAAGATATCCCTCCACATCAGACCTATTTGTCCTATTTTTGAAGACACAAGCTACTGTCTTGTATATGAGACAAAGATTGTGAACATATTTTCTCTAAAAGAGGTGGGTTTGACTGTGGTGTTTTGGTTTGGGGTTTTTTGGTGGTTGGTTTTGTTTTAAGAAAATGCCACAGGTGAACTTGTTGAAACCAGAATCTGTGACTGGATCTGCTGAAACCAAATTCTGTGACTGAGCCTGTATTTAAGCTTAAAGCTTTAATCTTGTTGAGTTACTGAAACTTCAAAGAGATTTAAACATGTAATTGATGTTCTTTGCTACAGCACTATCAACACCAACAGAACTTCTTGTTCTGGAACCAATACATATCAATGGAAATTCTAGATAACTTGAAATAAAGTTTGAGTGACAAGGTCTGTCATATGGAACCCAGGGTTTTGTTGTGGTAACTTCATGGCTGACAAATTTTTGAGATGCTGTGTCACTTCAGTGATAAAGTTATTATGTTCCACATAATTAAAACACACGCACACACCACAATGCAATTTGAATTTCTGTTTAATTTCTCTGCAATCTTACTTACTGCAATCTTTGTGGGAAAAGATAAGAACTCCTATACAGGACTTCAGATACTTACATAGCAACAAAACAATTTAAACTATGTAAAATATCTCCTTTGTCTGCCCAGAATTTTTTTGTGTAGAAAGGTGTTATTGTAGAAGAAGAATAATTTTCCAGTCTGCATCAACCTTCCCTGCATTAGTAGGTTTTACACTGAATTATATATTAAACAGTAAAGCTACTCAAGTTTAGGAAAACCAGAATGTGAGGACTCCTAATCTTCCTTCCACCAAGGAAAATAATATAGGTACATACATGTGTATATACATGATGTACATCTGTGTATTCCAAGAACCATGAACACTGCTTTTACATCTTCTGCACATTCTCATGAATTTCAGTCCCAGGAGCAAAGTACTTATTCAAATCTCAGTCTTACTAATATCAACATGTTTTTGTTACCACTAATATAAATCATCAAGACTTATTTTGACTTCATAGGTAATTTGCTTCCAGCTCATTTAATAATTCAGAATAATCAGTAGTGTTTAAAATCTTAACAATTTTGAAGTTGTGCTACAATCAAAATGCATTTAAATTGCTATGCAATTCAACCTTACAAATCACCAGCCAATCAGCACCCCTGATGCTGTGGAGCACTCTTATGTTGCTCTAAGTGTTACCTCATGCTGCTCTTAACGCTTTGGGAAACTGACAACATCGACTGCCTTTGGTGCCTGCTTCCATTGGGTGTTTAATGTCTGAGACATCACCACTACTCCATTCAATTTGATACGGCATTTCAGCTGTTCCTATTTATGCAGTAGTCATTTTATATTCAATAAATATAGGTTCAATCACACATTATAGAGAAATCAATTATGAACAAATACATTTTGAAATGTAGGAACTCCACTCACTGTCTGCTTGACTCCAAGGAAATTATGGACTTCAGGATAGTTTTAAGTCTACTTAGATTTCAATAGCATAATCATCACTGCATTGCCTAAGAAGTTATGAAAGTATATAACTTGCTTTTTGCATTCCAGATCAAGTGTGGAAACAGCAGGAATGGAATCTGAACCCTTTTGAATGGCTCATGCTTTTCCATTTATGAACCTTGCAGGATCTGGATGGTTTTCATTTACATTGTTTTGTGTTATCCAAGGTGGATTTAATCCTTAAGCCTCAAAAAAAAAACCAAACCAAACAATTAAATATACACAAAAAAAAAGAAAAACCACAAACAAAATTAAGCAAATAAACCCAAGAAAAAAACTGTCTCTCTGTTTTGACATAAGTAGCGTTTTTATTTGTCTTTACTGTTGATTTTTGCTTTTGCCTGCAAGTCAATATTTCATTTTTAACAGAAATCTAACTCTCATTTCAGGAATGCTACAAAACCATGGAAGAATAAATCTATAAAAAAAAAAAATCTAGCAGTGTTATATTCACTCATGCTCAAGATAGATGTACCTCTAAATAATATTTCTTGGTTTAGATCACTAGCATCACTAATGTAATTTTTTCCATAGATTCATAGAATACCAGGCTGAAAGGAACCTCAACAATCATCTAGTCCAACCTTTCACAGTAGGAATATAGTTGAAATGAGATGGCCCAGAACCCTGTTCTATCTAGTCTTCAGAAACTAATTAATGTCTTTAATTATTCTCTTTAAACACATACATCTACTCCAACTGCTGATATGAGCAGCAAAAAAAATAACCCACCACCCAACTGACAACTACATAATTTTATCTGAAATTTTTTTTTTCTTCTTATTTTTGGTCCTTTGCTTGATTGCTAATATTTCACAAATGTCATGGCAAATTTTAATATCAGAGTTATTGATATCACAGAATGGAGAACTTTGGATAACTTCACCAAATGAACAAATAGTGAATAAAAAATTTCAATATTTCAGGCTGAATCCTAACCACTTTTTCTACCTGGCTAGATTAGAACAGAGAAGTGAATATCACAAGCAGTAGCACAGGGTCAGCTGGAGGCCTGTAGCTCATGGTTTTCCCTCACTGACTACCTTCCCCTGGATCTTAAGATAATTTGGGTCCTGAGTAACATCCCATGAATCCAAAGTATCAGATCAATTTTCCATTGAAATTAGGTTGCATTTTCCAGATGACCTGCATGACTTGGATCAAGACAGGAAGGGCACCAAGAGTGTCTGTGGCATAGTTTACTGTCTGTGCTTTTTAGATCAGGTACCAAGATCTGACACCAGCTGCAGGAGCTCAGGGTTGGAAGAAGGTTCCATGAAGCCTTGGGGTGGACACACCAGATAGCAAATTGAAAATTTTCACCTAATAAAACATTTTTGCTGAATGTTTACTATTGATGCTGGTTTGAATGTTTGTACTATTAGCCAGGTTCAGACAGATATTCACTAAATGGCAAAAGGCACATCTCCAGTGAACTTCAAAATTCTGCTTCAGGGATTTGGAGTGCTTGAGCCTGTTAAAAACATGCTAGAACTTTGAAGTGTAAGGAAAACTGTGTAATAGCCTTTTTATTTAGTTGTCAGACTAACTGCTTTTGACTAAAATTAAACATGTCAGCCTAAGGCACACATTTGGCCTGACAAATTTCAGCCTGGCTGGTTAAATTTTTCAGAGCTACAAGGAGCTGAAACACAACTCTTCTAGTGGGAACTTGTACAACCCTGAAAGATGCATGTGTGTGTGTGTGTATCACAACAAAAGCAATCTAAAACATGGCAGAGAACAAATGTCTCAAAGTCACATAAAATGATTAGAAGGCCATGCAGGATTCTCCACATGTAAAATCTATTCATGACACTAAAATGAGTGTGGAAGTACATACTTTGGAAGGGGCAGCTACCTTGCAGGAAAACCTGGTTAGGCTGGAAGAATAAGCCAGTAAGAACCTTATGAATTTCAAGAGCAATCCAGGAGTGCAAAGTCTAGGAACTACCTGGTTAGAAAGCAGCTCTTTGGAAAGGGACCTGGGATTCCTAGTGGACAAGTAGCTCAACATGAGTCAGTGTGCTGCTGAGGCAATAAAAGGCAGTAGGATGCTGGGTTGCACTAATAAGAGCATCACCAACAAAGATAAGTCATTATCCCACTCTACTCAGCACTTGTCAGGCCACACCTGGAGCACTGCGTCCAGCTTTGATATGCAACAAAATAAGTGGACAGGATTAATATGGTTCAGCAAGGGGTCACATGGAAAAGATGAGAGGAAATGGGTACAAGTTATTTATGGGAGATTCTGATTGGTCACAAGGGAAATTTTTACCACTGAGAAGAATCAGCCATTGGAATAATCTTCAAAGGAAGCAGCAGAGTCCTCTATGTTGGATACTTTAATGTTCAGATGGACAGAGCTCTGGGCAATCTTGTCTAAACTGTTTCTGACAAAAAGGTTGGACCAGATGATCCTTGAGGTCTTCTCCAACCTGATACTCCATTTCTGTTGTGTGGATGACTCTTGCTGTGCATGTGATTTTATTGCTCACTTTGTTAAACATAGAAGCAGCTGTCCTCTCTCACACCTCTGGGGGAAATGAAAAAAATAAACTTGATTATTCAAAAGATTTAAATCCCTTTGAGACTTGGCCCTTCCACCATTACTATCAATCCCTTTTCACTCCAGGGTCAGACACTATGTTGGCCTTGATTTAAAACCCAGAATTCTATGGAAAATGGTGATGATATCCAGCTCTGACAAATTGAATTGGTCTCAAGGTATTGAAGGATGACTAATAAATCTGAGACTTGATCCTGAAACTTTTCTCAACATGCACTGAGTCTCTCTTTTCTGGAGACATTTAAAATACTGTTAAATATTAAAATCATGGCATACCAGTGATCTATTTAATTGACTTAAGCTATGTTTAATATTTTCCTTCAGGATTGAATTGGAAACTTTAATGAAGTTTGAGAGAATGTATCTTGTCTGCATGTTAGCAACAACTATAATTTGCTTTGGGTCAATGCTACTAAGTATTTCATCCACTAATGCATACGAAAAATAATTTCCATGTAGATAAAGAGGATTACATGTGCCAGGACTGCTGGTGTATTTCTGCTGTTAGAGAACTTCTTGTTTCTAAGAAAGAATCAATGTATATTCAGTATCCAAAAGGGAATCACTGGGGTTTGACTGAAACCAGCTAGTGTGAGGCTTATGTTTTTGCCAACACATTTATATTCAGATTGTAGACTTTTCTGTAAGGGCCAGTTGGTCCTCCAGCAAGCTAAACAAGCCATCTGAAGCATGCATAAAAGAATGAGCTGAGTTTGCAATGATGTGAACATCCTAAGATTTAAAGTAACTTTCCTGCCAGTTTAAACTGAAGTATTAATTCACAGTTCGAGTTGGTCTTATTTCCCTTATAATTTTGGCTTAAAGTGGACTTCCTTCAAGGGAAATTTTTACTTTCCTTAAGGAACTACTTTTTTTTACTCAAATAATACATAGACAGTACGGTAATATTTGTGTGTATTGAAAAAAATCCCAAAGGAACAAGAAATTACATAGCAGCCACTAGCCTTGTTCATCTGCACAGAATTCCAACATATCTTTAGTAAGCAATGAAAAGCAAATTGTAATGTTAAGTAATTAAAAGGCAGCAACAGGTTGCCCAAGAAGGTTGTTGAACACCTCCCTCCCTGGAGGCGTTCAAAGTCACATTGGACACGGCCTTGAGCAACCTGGTCTAGTGGAAGGTGTCCCTGCCCATGGCAGGGAGCTTTGGAGCTAGATTATCTTTGAAGTCCCTTTCCCCCCCACAACATTTTGAGATTAAAAATATTCTCTTTCTACCTACTTAATTCAGGATAAACACAAAAAAAGCAACCTATCCCCTAGGTTTTATCATCCTCCAAATAGTCCATATACCTCCTATTTCCTTTCACCAAGCTCAATCTTTAATCCTTTGAATGGTGCACTGATCATGTAATGATTTAGCAGCAGATTCAACTCAGCCCATGACAGTTTTCTATCACCCATTAGCCACACTTACTTTTATAAGGCTATGAACTTTCATCTTGTGCACCCTAAAAGGTGTCTAGACCAATAATAGAGGAAGGGGGGAAATCATGACTTTTTTCTGAATAAAATCAAAATAATTCCTTCATTTTTTTACTCTTTTTACAAGTAAATGCCAATAGGAATCAAACTTGAAATAAGATTAAAAAAATAGATAAAAGGAATTTCATTCAATTCTGTTGACTGTCTCAAGGTATTTGCCAGTCAGGTTAACAATCTTTATAATAACCTTGTAACAAATTTAAACTCAGGAAAACTTTGCCATGAAATCAGGAATCATTTCAAAAACTGAAAATAAATTGGCTGTATCTAAGTAACCTATAGGGAAAAGAAGAAAAAAATTAAGGAAACAAAAACCATCTAGCTTTTAACATAGCTCTTCAGTTAATTAAAATCTAATGGATGTGGCTTGCATCTCTGAAAATGCTCTTTCAGTTTTCATGTTTAGCCTATTTAGTACTGTTGTAGCTTGTTCTGAAGCTGGTAAATTCTGGAAAGCCATATAAAACACAAGGTCACTGGCTGGCAAATGTTAATCTCCTCTATTACCCTCAGTCAGACAGACTGCGAACACAAGCATCTGTTAACAGAGAAATTCAATTCATAATTACAGCAGGAGCACTCCCAGCATTTATTTGGACAGAGTGTCTCTCTCATTCTTCAATTAGGTTGCTCGCAGAGTCCTCACATAATAGTTATGAAGGTGTTTCTGAAACATAATTTTGAGTGCACTCTCACAGTAACACTTCTGTGACTTTAGAAACTCAGGTCTGGGGATTATGGTTGTGAAAGGTAGCCCAAAATTTTATAATGTTTGGAACCTTACTTCCATAATGTAAAGATCACTTGGCTCAACTGTTGGATCAAAACATCTGGTCTGGTTTCCAGATATGGTTGCCAGTCTTGCTCCTGGTATGAGGCAGCTTCAACTATGGAGGATATTAGAGACCACCCTAGAAACATACCACCAGCCACAAGAATTCTGGTGCTCAGAGGCTGCAGTGATGGATGGAAGTGTAATTGCCAGAGAAAAACCTCCAGATAAGCATTTGAAATGATTCTTCACAGTGATAGGATGATAAAAATAATGGCAGGAGTGGCTACCACACCAGAAGGCTGCGCTGTCATTCAGCAAGGCCTGGCCGAGCTGGAAAGTTGGGCAATGGGAAATTTAATGAAGTTCAAAAAGGGCAAGCATAGAGTCCTGCACCTGGGGAGTAATAACCCCATGCACTACTACAGGTTATGAGTTGATCTGCTGGAAAACAGCTCTGTAGAGAAGGACTTCACATTAGGAAGATGTAAGAAAGACTCATTCACATCTCTGCTGTTTTCATGACTATCAGAATGTTTGTCAATAAACTGGGACTACAACATAAGCCTCCTTCTAGTGAAACTGAATTTAGGCTACCAAAGCAGCTGCAACACATTGATTTCCGCCACCCACAATAGTCACTTGCCTGGAGCTTAATGTACATGCATGTAAATTCTAGGCAGAAGTCGTTTGTCTGGATTTTGTAAAGGGAACAATTTACACTCATACTTCCCAGTTTTGCCTCAGATGGGATAAGATGAAAACAGACTAAAATGTCAGAAATATTAGTAGCAAAGGAAGTGTTACCCACAAAAATCAAGCTAGCGATTTTATTCTATGAATAAAACCAATTCTATAGCTGTTACTCACCTTACTAACCATCCCTATATATTTGATTTCAAATGATTTTGCTTATCTCTGTAAAGAGAAGCTGCAGATCTTGATAAAAACCAGTATTCAGTGTCGAGAAAAACCATTGCTTTTGTTCCTTTACAGAAAATCATGGAAACACAATGAATAACAAAGAACATTTAAAGAAAATATTTAGAAACTAATGGCAAACCAACAGTCTAAAACAGATTTCCAGGTGTACTGTGTTTTGTTGCTTTGATTTGGGCAAGACTGTTGAAGAAATATTTCTGGAAAGAAAACAGCATTCTGGTTTACAACATTGTTAATGCTACCTCTAAAAATATTTTCTAACAAAATATACCTCTGTAAGAAACTGCTCTGATGACATAGAGTGCTGTAAGAGTCTGAAATATGCAGTATAAGGTACTTTGCCAGCCCAAGGGATCCTGGGCTGTGATGTCTTTTCCCATGAGGTACCTCTCCACTGTATTTATAAAAACTGGGTCACTGTTCAACAAAGTGTGTGAGACTCATTCCACAGGGAAGAGACAAAACAAGGAAGTTCATGGGTTTATATCTTTCTAAGACGGTGTCTTGCTAACACTGGTCTCTACATTTAGTTGCCTACTGACTGTCTAATTTAACTAGTCATAAAAGTCCACTTATCCATGTATTTACCCTCAAGAACTGACATAAAAGTTGAGTCCTGACTGATTACCAGGTAAAACAGCCATGATCATGTTTTTTTGGGTCCTCCCCTTCCCATTATAATTCACATACTCTAAAGCATCAAGTAGACACCAAGCATTGGTACCTTCTACATCTTGAGAAAAATGATAATCATTCCATTACTACATGACTTAAAATCAGGAGGTCCTGCAGTGGACTTTCAGAAGTAAACCACTGGATTATAGGACAGTCTGAGTTGAAAGGAAACTCCAAAAGTCATCTGTTCCAACCCCCTCTGCAGTAACCAGGGGCATCCTCAACTAGATCATGGGAGTGATTTCAGTTATATTATTGTACTTGCCACTCATCTCTAATTTGCTCTTCTGGATAGTTCTAAGGTAGTTCTCCACATAGTACAGTGAAACTTCATGTCTGTGCTTGAATTCTTCTCTTGGGCTTAAAAGGCAAGAAAGAAGGCACTAAGAATGTTGAAATTATGAATGTATAGATGTTTGAATATTTTTGCAGTTCAGCTTTTTAGACTGGAATGGTTGGGTTTTATTTTCATTTGTGCAATAGGAAACAACTTTTTCTTCATGAAGTACTGACCAAATGTTTGGAGAAATGAATGGAAAAACATCAATGTTATAAGAAAGGTGATACTCTAAGTGTAACTGCTGATCAGACTGCTAAAGTCCTCTGGGATTCTTCTAGAGCTTTGATTTATGGAACAAAAAATTAAGTAAGTGATGGGTATTTTTGGTGAAGACAGCATGTTATTTCAACCTAGATACTGCTTCAGGAAGCGGTTTCCTTGCAGCAAGCTTCTTGTCTTCCTGTTTCACTAACTGTTTCTAGCAGACTATAATAGCTTTAATCTGGAATCTTTAGCTTCCATTCCCAAAAGCATGTAAGAGCTGGAGAAATTCTGAAGTTATCCCATTGTTAGCAACAACAGCAAAGTTTAGAAGCTTAGTCTGAACAGTATTTGAGTAAAAAAAAGCAATTGAGAAAAGCTTTTTTCTTTAAATCTCCCTAATTTCTTTACATACTCAAAGCAAATTACTATAATATAGCATTAAAAGAAAACCTTTAATATATTTCATTATTATCTTTTAAGTAGGTTTTCATGCATTTCATCTTCTTTTTGGGTACTATATCTTAGCATATTTTGCTCATAATATTTCTTGTCAGGAGCAGTGTTTTCAGTCCTTGCACTGTGATTTAACCCTTTTTGTTCTTGACTAATCAGCTTCTCTGTCCTCCAACAACAGACATTTTCTCAGAAATTCAATTTGTGTTCCACCCAACTAGCATAACTGGTTATTTTCTGTAAGCTGAGATTCTGATATTGTTTATGCATTGCATATTAACCTTTTCTTTCAACCCTAGAGATCCTATTTATATTCTAGCAGAGCCAGTGAATGAGGCACTATATCAATGATAAGCAGAACTTAGGAGTCCATGCGTGCAGAGGGCAACTGTCACAGTGTTCATAACTACTTTTTTTCTGATGATGTATACTCAGGAAGCTTTTCCCCTTTCCAAAGGGCATGTTTTTAATATGGCTTTGTTGTCATCCAAGGGTAGCGAACAGATAGTATTGCAAAAACATTTCAGCAGGCACCTAAAGGACAGAAAGTCCACTCTCGCCAACCTTGTGTCAAAAGCACTGGGAACAATCTGGTAACTAAAAAGATGTGATCATTGACAATAAATAAACAGAAAAAAAGCATAGGATTCATACTCTGAAACAAAATTAACCTACTGCTGCTGTCAGCCAGGTATACCATACTACCCTGTTCATCACTATCATGCTGGAGAGCTGTCTGTTCTTAGTGAGGCAGGGAAGGAAGTTACAGAATCACAGAATTATTGAGGCTGGAACAGACCTCTGAGGTCCTCAAGTCCAGCCTACAACCTAACACCACCATACTGACTACAGCAGCCAGTTTTAACCTGACAAAGTGTGTACCCATCTAAGCCATGGCCTGCCAGCTTTTCCAGGAGGATGCTGTGGAAGGAAGGTATTTGAATTATGTCCAAAAATGGATTAATTTTTCCACATGTACTGTAGCACAGTAACTCAGCTGTCCTTCTGTACTATGGATGAACACTGTAGTTAGAGTGCCTACATTGTTTAGATAGAGTATTCATCTAGTGTTGAAAAAAGTGGTTTGTACAATCATATCTGGACACTCACATATAGAGACTTTAATTTTCAAGGTTAGCTTTTTAATTCAGTTTCTCCTAACTAATAAGCCTTCAGTCTTTTTATTCTCCCCCACCTACCAATTTCTTTATTTTTATTATTAACTGTTAGGCAAAATTCGGAGGTTGCTCTGATCCAGCAAAGACCATTTCTCTCAGCTGCTAGTTAAGGCTTTGCCACAGAAGAGGACTCTTAAATTTCCTGCCATTCACATGTCCTACTGAATGCTGTGCCCAGAAAGGGCTGCGAGATTCTGCTACTGAGAAGATCTTGACTCTGAACACTGCAGATTTTTAAGATTTGGAAGACCTGTGAGAGTCCTCTGAGAGTAGTTGTGCTGCTGCAGAGCAGTAGTTGCTTGACAAGACAACTTGTTGCCTAGCAGGCTGGTAAGATCAAACACCTCCCCTCTGCTCTGCCTTCAGCAGATCCCCTGCCTCTCCCAGAGGCAATTTTACCTGGAAAACTTGCTGCCCCTTGCTACAAACAAGCCTGCAGAATAGTTCTTAAAGCTGTGATATTTTGTCCCTGAAATCAATAGTATTGGTTTCTCCTTGTCCTTCAAATTTTGGGTAGGTTTTCTTTTAAAAAGATAATTGTTCAGAGAAAGAAATAGATTTCTAAATGCTCACATATTATTAGACAGATTTTTATGACAGAAAAAGTTGTTTTGTGAAAGGCATCTCATTTCAAGGACTATATATCTGTTCAAATAGATCTGACTGCCTGTGAGGAGAGAAGAGAAACCCACAATTTGCCATAAGAGATAAGAAAGCATCTTGCCTTTGGCAGTAACTAATAGCTGATGTTTAAGAGAAAGGCAAAAGTCTCAGTGAATGCCTCCAGCCAAGCATCAAATGCTGCAGACTGGGGTAAAAGGTGGAAGGAAATGTGTCTCCTGACCTTTGCAGAAGTCACCACACATCCCCACGCACAGACACATGAGAAATGCAGTACACAGCTATTAATAATGTGAGCACTTGATTTTTTCAATCTGATGCTTAAAATGAAAGCTTTTTTATTTACATGCAATTATCTTTGCCTGTATGATATTTTTCGCCCTGTGTTGTTACAGTCTTTGAAAAAGAAAAAATTTCCAAAGGAAATGTCATTGGAGTAAAAGTATATACACAGAGGTTAGAAACAGCTGAAATTAAAAGCTTCAACTTTATGAAAACTTCTCACTTTCTGACTACCAATAAATCACAATCATAAATGTGTGAGACTTCTTGGAAGCTGTGGCAGTTCTGACATTGTTGTTTATTGAAAAATTAATTCAAGGTAGTGTTACAGGCTTGTAAAGAGAAAACCCCATAAACAGAGATTTCCTAGAGCTTGGCTATATTACTTAAACTCCTCCTCTTCTTCCTAAAGGGTTTCATGGTTCTTCTGTAGTCTCTCTCCAATCAGGGAAATAGTTTAAATTTCAGGAAGCATAAGTCCATTCAATTTTGGAAAAATAGCACATTATTCCTTTAGAACTCAACTCTAAGTGAACAGATGATATTTTTGTTGAATTATTCTAATCCCCATAATTGCAGCACAAGTTCACACAGTATTTTTAAGGGATGTTAAGTGTCTTCCCAAAGTGAAAAGGTAGTAAATAGCAAAAATAAAGGAATTGGAGATGGAGGAGGATTAAAAGATTGAAGGGTTTATCAGTCAGAAGAAACAGACAAAAACCTGACCTTAAAAAACAAACAGAACATTTCTCTAAATGTGTGTGTCCAGACATATGACACTGTTGGGGGGAGGGTGGGGGGGTTGATGTGTGGGGTTTTTTCCTTATGAGATTTTGAGAGAATCATAGAATCATACAATGTGCTGGGTTGGAAGGGATCTCCAGAGATCATCTAGTCCAACTTCCCTGCAGCAAGCAGAGGCATACCCAAAAAGATCTGGCTGCTCAGGGTACCATCATGTAAGACTTCACCACCTCCCTAGGCAACTAAATCCAGTGTTCCATCATTCTCATAGTAAAGAACTTCTTCCTAATATCCAATCTAAATCTACCCTTCTGTGGCTTAAAGCCATTGCCCCTTATCCTAGTGCTTCATGTCATTGCAAATATGATCTAATAATGTGGAAACCTGAAAGGCACTTCTGAATGGCTGTAGTGTTGAAGGCTGAAAAAGCTTTTTCAACACCACCACATGATTGAAAAAATCATTTTCATTCAGTATATCAAACACATTCCTTGTGATACCTTGAAAACTATGTTGTTCACAGTATGAAAATACCTATTTGCTTCACATTTCAACAGCACCATTCTGAAGCTAATGACAAGGAAACTTTTCTGCATGTATAATTGTCTGAAAAAAAGACACTATCTCACATAAGAAATAATTGCATGTAATAAATCTCCAGTCTTTCCTGACTGACCAACAAGAAATTACTTGTGGTCTGAGTTGACCAATAGTGGTAACTTGTAATTGATGATATTTTTTCCCCCCACTTCACAGTTGCAAATGGTAAGGTCCTGCAGAAGGAAAATGGCCTGGAGTTTTAATGTTGAAGATGCCTGAAAATTTAGGTTCCTCTTTAAATACTGATTAACTGTTTTCCTCTCCACTTTTCAGACCAGAGAAAGAGATGACAGAAAAATCCTATTCTTAGTGGTTTGATGATATTTACATGGTAAAAAAATTCTCATTAATTGCCAATAAACTACAAGAACTTCAGGCATACTTTCAAGAAGTATAACCTTTAACAATGAAGGGGGAATAATGCAGCATCAGCAACTGTAAGGAAAGCAACCTCATTAGAATTTCTGTTGAGACAGAAATTTAAGCAATATTCTAAGCCAAATCATGATGTTCCAAACAAGAAATGAAAAGAAATCTTCATACTCAAACCCATTCAAACAGTTTAGGAAAGTGTGCTGGTAGTCAAAATTTACTTAGATTCTTGATCTGAACCACCAAAATCTACCCCTTTCTCTGTAAAACTGATTTGGGGAAGAAACTTTGTGAACTTCCCTAATGCTTTTTTGGTGCTTCCCTTGACATCTCAACTAAATCTTTCTTTCTCTGAAATGAATGAAAAACTTGATAATAGATGATTCTTGGTACTCCACTATGCATGTTAATTTTGCAGAGTAGGCAGTGGCATTGTATTCTTGCAAATGTTTCTCTCCCCCATCTCAATTTAATGTTAGAATTTATGTGCTATAGATCTGGGACTTGTTGGGTGGCAGTATGATTAGCTATTGTAATACAGTTAATTTTCATGACCCCTGTTCCTATGCAGGATCTGAAGTAACAGTGGAGAAGTGTAATATGGCTTTATTATGTTATGTGCACAGTGTATAGACTCTTAACCAAAGGCTTTTCACAGAAAAGAAGTTATCAGTTCTGAAAATGAAACTCCTCAAATGCTCTTCAGTAGTGCTAAAAATTATTCTGTTCTTCAGTTTGTGAGGCAACCCCAATCTTCAACTGATTTAAAATATGTCACAAAAACTTGTGGTGTGTTTAGGTTTAGTTAAATAATTTAAAGTCAGCTTTCCACAAAATTTTTGGGCAATTATACAAATAAACATACTAAGTGAGGCTTATGAACAAAACCCTTTAAGACTTGCTCAGTGACTTTTTGTCCTTGAAATAAGAACCAAACTTTTATGTAAGCTTAAAGGCAAGGTATATAAGATGAAAAATAAATTACCTGAGACTTGTTTTCCAGATATCATAATGATGATTTTACCAGGAAGATGCAGAAATTTTTGTTCTCCAGTATTCAGACTGCAGGATTTAGGGCATTTTAAGAATTCTTATGGCATGGCAATTTATGACAGCCACTTCCTACATTTTACCCCTTCCACAGAAGAATTAACCAGGGAAGGTGTGCCCATAGCACACATGATTCTGTGCAGGTTCTGGCATCTTAGGGCAAACCCAGCTTAATTGCATTTTTAAGCCAAGATATATAATTCAGCCAAGACACCTACTGATGTGTAGGCAGGTGTTCCCTTCTGACAGCTTTGCCATGGAAATAGAAACCTCAAGCAGAGAAACAAGGCAAGCAGCTAGGGTGATATTGTTTTTAATGGGACTCACTAGAGTTCATCTGTCAGTGTTGTTAGTTCTCCAAGTAGAGATCAGAAGCAGCAATTAGAATTATTTCCTGCAGATTCTTCTTTTCAGATCCTAATTCTAATGGGAATTCTGAAACCACACTTTAAATACCTTTCATCTTCTTTTCACATTTTAAAGATTAAGTGTTGTGCAGCTTATCTGAAAATCAGGACCTTTCGTGTCTGCATAGAAGTTCATGGAGCCAAATTAAGACATACACTGCAAGAAGCATGCCTTGTATTCTGTTAAATAGGAAAAGATGCAAAGGAAGTCTCTGCATGCCCCCTTAGGGATACATCTAAAATCAAATCTATTAGCAGCACATACATTTTATGACCAATTCGTTCACCAGAATAAATCCAGGACTATATATAAAGTTTTAAAGCTGACCTGGGTCTTAATAAAGTAAAGAAAGGTTGCATTTTTCCCTGTGTTTTTAGATTTTTTTTTTTCACTGAATCATATGCTTTTTGATAAAAATATTGTCAAAGACTTCTTGGATGACATACACAACAGTGCATTTCGATGTTCTACACTTCAGCTTGCTTCAGCCTACAGCATCTGATGCTAGAAGAGATATGAAATATGACATGACCAATGAAACTCGATAAAATGTGTCACAATCCAAAGCATCACTATGAAACCTGAAAAGATCTCTTCAGTATTTTGTTGTTTGTAGATTCTCATTATAGCAGAGTTGTTGGTTTTGGTTTGGTGTTTTTGTTTTGCTGTTATTTTTTGGTTGGTTGGTTTGGTAGCTTTTGGGTTTTTTTTTTTTAAGTTTGAAAGGACTGCATTAAAACAGTATGAAAAAGGGGAGAAGAAATCCCCAGATCTTAAAGGTGAAAAGTTCCAAACACTGGCAACTATAATCCTGACATGATTTGAAGAACACAGGATTCCATGTGCAAGAGGGGGGAAACTAAGGAACAGAGATGGAAAAATGAAATAATATGCAAACATCATTCATAGCAGTTCAAAAAGAATTACTGGACAAAAATGTTATTTCAGCAGCTGTGAATCTGCTGTAAAATCAACTAATAAATGGTAACAGCTTCTGTGACAATTGGACAGCACTTGCATGTGTGTGTGTACACACTTTTATTTGTATATATAAACTACAAGTAGCATTTCTAACTGCTTAGATATATATAGTTAAATAAAATGGTTACATCAAACCAGGAACAAAATGAGAAAGGAAGAGAAATCTGTGGGAAGAAGAGGGGCAAAAATGAGCATATTGTGATTCAGTAGAGACACATTAACATGACCCAGAAAACACACGACTTGCTTCCATTTGGAGATAATTAGCAGGGATTGTGCATACAACAATGGCTAACAAAGCTCAGTGGTGATTATACCTCAAAACACTTAGAAAAGCATATAAAAATGTATATTTAAATGATTGTATCTCTGTTTACTAGATAGTGTTTATATTTTGTCATAGAAATATTATCATGCCTAGGAACTGCCTCAAGATTCTTGATATTTTGCATGAAATACATAAATATTTATACATAAGCTCAATCAGAATAGTTTTATATAAAGATATAATTGTACAATGTCCTTAAAGCATTACAATATTGAACAGGATTTAGCAGAAACAAGCTGTTTAAAGAAATAGGCTAACAGTGTTTAGAATGGAGAGAACAGTCAAATCAGTGTAGAAGCCATTCAAGTCATTCTTCAGCCTTAGGCAAACACTAACATATATACATTTTACATTTAGTTGTGTTTATTGTGTTACAGCCTTTTAATGGGAACTATTGTTAGTTCATAAGCTGTGCAAACAGTAATCTTTAAACAGAAAGATGGATATTCCAACCCAGAAACAACAATGCCCATAATGTATTCTCAGAGTCACATTCTGCATATTCAGGAGGAAGAAAAGTTATCTAACTGTGATTTTACTACTGCTTAGAATAACACCTCCAAAATGTAGAAAAGCCAGAGACAAGGCTACAGCTTTCAATTCAGCTAGCCTAGATAAAAGGCTGTTTGTGAGCTGAGTGCCACTATTGGGAATAATCATAGCAGTAACAACAGAAGAAAACTTGACGAGAACTGCCAATTTCTTCTTTCTCAACTCACCCAATAGTAAATCTTATCCTGCCAGTCTGAGTTCCAAATTGACTCATGTTAGCTGTTTGGTAGCTAAATGCAGTTATTTTATAGCCCCAAAGCTGACTTTACTATTAAAGAATATAGAGAGCTGTGATAGTGAAGGTATTGCCACAGGTGAAGCTGATGTAGTAGTCAGGACCTTCAGTAAAAGTTTCCCAGGCAAATCTTTCCAGGGAATTCAATTTGGTATGTCCTGTCCTAATGCTCTGCCTGGATTCCCAAAATCATCATAGCTCTATAAAGCCCAGAGCTTCTGAGTACTCTTAGCTGGTTGTGAATCAGTCACCAACCCATGCTCCAGGCTGCACACTGCACAGCAACTCTGTGTAACATTACATTTACCATTAATACTCTTCCTACCTAACCGGGGGGCCACCAGGCCCCCCGGCCTTTGTTGTCACCACCACCATCACCCAGTGTGTACCATGTGGACTCACCAGAGATGAGAGGAGGATCCTCCAGCCCAGATGGGCTCAGCTTAAGGCTTGTGCTGTTCCTGGGAGGCATTAAATAGGGGAGAGGGTGGGAGGAGACTCTAACAGAGCCCAGGTGCTTTGGGTTAGAGGGGGAAAAGGGGGAAAATGGGGCAGGTGGGGTGGAAAAGGGGCAGACTGTGAAGCCAGTGTTATTGAAAAATAATGGAGATTCAAAGAATATTCAAATATGAATTATTGACTTTAGTGATTGCTAGATGCTTAGTATGGCTAGCTTCAGGATGCTCCACTACTCTTGGATATTAGATAATTCATTGACAAGGTGGTGGGGTCGATGTTCCTGGATGTGTTTAAGAAAAGCCTGAATGAGGCACTCAGTGCCATGGTCTGGTTGATTAGTTAGGGTTGGGTAATTGGTTGGACTTGATGATCTTGGAGGTCTCTTCCAACCTGGTTGATTCTGTGATTATTAGAGCCTACTGCATCATCAAGGAAATCAGCTAAATTTCATCCTTCCTTCCATCTTTCATTCCCTGTCTCTGATATCTAACTAAGGGAAGACTTTGCACTTAAAAATATTTATGAAAATGTTGTTAACTCATAATGCAAACTTAAGAACTTCAGAAATACAGTCATTGACTCTTTCACCTGTTTTTTAAGCCAGATCATTCACTGACATATCAGTATAAAATCAGTACTTTCAGTAGGCCTGCAAGTGCTGTGCTGCTGCTGGGGAACCAAGCAAACAACCTTATTTTTTTCAAGCAGTTTCCATCACAATATTCTTAAGAGTACATACTTGATATATTGCTTATACACTAAGGGGCCAAGGATATACATAGAAATTTAGAGTCACTAGAAATATTATTCTGACAAAAATAGCCTTCAAAAGATTCTCCCAATTTGGGACAAAAAAAACCAACCCCAAAACCAAAACCACAAACAAACAAAACTAGAAAAGGGTAGAGAATATGAATGAAAAGACAAAAACTATTGGACAGAGGAAGGAAAAGCAGTTACTCTGAGAAAAGACTGCACAAAGTGACTCAGGGCTGATGGCCAGCAGGAAGAAGAACTGAGACATAAGAAATTAAATTCCTCTCGCTGATGTCTGCTGCTTCAACACTTTGTATATTCTTTGTAATGAAAGAACATGCCAGGCTATGTTAGAATTCTTCGGCTGTCTGAGAAAACCGAACATTTGGAGTGTATTTTCAAGTCAAAGGAGATACAGAAATAAAACAGTGATTGAAATGAATAAGCAGATTATGCTGAGTTTTATGTATTCAAAAGATGGCTGGTGTTTATTTTCCATCAGTACAAAACTATGGGAATGAAATTAATTACAAAGTAAAAGAAACAAATAAAAAGGGCAATGATGGTGATGAATGAAAGATTGTCTGAAGAGTAGCAAAGAGTAGCTTTTGAGGGATGAATTCACATTAATTCATTTATTTATTTATTGTATATTGTATTTATTGCACCTCTGAGTTTATAAAGGTATTTCCTTTTCTCAAGTAGAATCTACCCAACCTAGCAGATGAGTACTTGGCCTAAAATTTCATTACCTGCAGCAATGCTGCATATACACTTTGCTGTATACGACACAACATGTATTGCTTACACTGAAACACACAAAACTCAACAACAACAGCAAGTTATGACAGTGATTTCAACTGCTATAAGCTGCTCCTTCAAGAGGAGGAAAATGGTAGATTTCAGTCACGGTCCTCAGGGAATAGTTCAAGCAGAGTCTGATAACACATTAACAGGTGTGTCATTACATGCAGAGCAGAAAAATAACAGGCTAAAAGAGAAATATTCAGATATCAGGACACATAGCCCTCTGTTCATTTATATTTATGTAAATATTGAGTTGTCTGAGAGTTACAAATATTATTAGGTTGTGGGTGAAAAGCTGAACTTAAATAAATCATTCTAAAATCAGCTGTGCTTAACTTGTAGTGTAGTTTCTCTGTAATTTCTTACTCAGAACTGATGCTGCATCATCAACCCACTTTTCATCATCTACAAAATCCTAATGCCTTTAATTATATTAATTGTCTTGGAGAACTGTGGAAATGAAAGAGGTATTTTAATAATGCTTTGCATATTACTTTCAGAACTGTAATCAGGAAAGAGAAAATATGTGAAAACCAACACTACTCATTCATACTTTGTTGTTGTTTTTAAGTAATTTAAAATATTAAAATTTTGCTTAGGAATTTAATTATAGTGTAATGTTTTTTGCTCATGGTAATAGCACACTGCATGTAACTTGATTTCCTTAACATTTCAAAAGCAGGGTGGTTCATGTTTCTGTTAGCCATAGTGATTTTGTGACAGAATAGCTGCATATTGACTTTTGGATATTTTTATGTCGCCTGGACATTTCTTTTCAAATTACATCTGTTGACATTAGTAGGAATTATATTAAGAGAGAATTAGATCTTTATTGTGTTCATGACTGATCTTGCTACCTCTGAGTTTTGGTGCTAAATTAATTGGGACTTGAATAAGACCTTTACGAGACCTTCTGAAAAGCACCTGTTGATTTCCAGCAGCACAATTTTATTCTGCTTTACAAAAACTGTGAAGATGTCATGTGATACCAATCTGATATAAGGTTCTTGGTGATGATGGACACAGATCTAGATTGGATTCATGTTCAATAATCCAACTTTTTGAATTCCTATTCTACCACCAAAAAAAAGCAATATGTTAGAGGAGCCCTTTGTCGGTGAGAAAAGTTAGCTTTCTGATGCAAGGTGGAAAATGCAGGAAGTTGTACTTCTTCAGTTTTCCACCAGATACTCAGACTGGGTGTGACCGTTTGAGGCGGTGCCTTTAACAAAGGGACACCATGGCTGAATGTTTTCTAAACAAAAGGCAGGTCTAAAATAATTTCATTGGTGCAGAGGCAGAGCAATGCCTTAAGTTTTGATTCCCAGTGAGACTTACCTCAGTCTTGCACTTCTTCCCCCCTCCTTCCGCAGCTTGCAGCTTCTGGGCTTTCAGCCAGACTGACCTTGAACAGATAAGGCCTCTACTAACATATTCTGCTTTAATTAACAATTGCTCTTTTTTCTCTCTTTCTAACCCTCTTCAGGGAAAAAGGGGAGAAAGGGGGGGGGGGGGGGGGGGGGGCAGAACTCTCCTCAGCAGAGGAGGGAATCTCATTCCTGTGTTACTTTGTTGTATATTTCTGTATATATATTGAAATACTGTAAATTGTGTATATAAACCTGCATTTCCTAAACCGCTTGTAAATACAGCACAATCCTTTGCTAATCCGGCTGTGGTTTTTCTTTCAATTTTCTTCCCTTTACTTACAGGGGTGGGGAGAAGGCTGGGCCTTCCCCTCAACCCTCGACACTGGGATATAGAAGAAATTATAATATCAGCTTCAAATGGAAAATAATAGAGACTTAAAGTCTATATGCATTTCTAAGTCCCAGTTAAAAGCTTTTAGGTGAAAGACATCCTTAAACAGATAAATAAGGGGGCCAAGGGACAAACCTCAGTCCCAAGGTCAAGTGGTACAGATTAATTTACCCATACTGCTTAGGCTAAATTTTCTCTAAAAGAAACTGGCCTCATTTGCACTACATTCATTTTGTTTCTAATTCTCTTTTTTTTTTTTTTTTTGCCCTGGGACAGAAGATATCACTGCTACTTTTTATCCATTTAAAATGCTTAAGGTAACATTGTATGTTACCAGAATGGTCGCTATTCCTGTGACGTAGAAATATATGTGATATACCCAGAGACATTGTACATGGTTGTTTAGCTGTGTTGGGTGTGAAGTCTGATGGTGAACAGTAGGCTTTAGGGGGAAGGGGTAAACCTTATGCAGTTTCACTCCTGATGCCATATGGTGGGAGAATCCATAATGAACTGTTCCCACAGTTTTTTCTTGAAAGGAGTTTACTGTAAGATTAGTATCAGCTAACAATTGTTCTGTATGCCTCCTAATCTGTCACAGGTTGCTGGATATCTTCCTGATCTCAATTTTTCCTAATGTGGCTAGAGTATACCACTTTTCCAACAGGATAGGGAAAGTGTTGCAGCTGTAGTCCTTCTGGGGCACATGCAGAGTGCATGGGATTGTGAAATACTTTCTAGCTAGACAACTACAAGTTGCAAAGTTGGTTTTCTACGTGAGCCAAGAACAACATTCTGCATGAGCCAGACATGCTGGCACCTTTCACTGGGGCATGTTTTAATTTATGTATGGGACTGGATTTCATTGCTTAAGTAAGAGATAAGAAATTATATAAAACTCAGGTACTTCAGGCAATAGATACTCACTTAAGGATTCTTAGGGACTTCTACTTAGTCACTTCATCTGTTAAGGGCTTCTGGGACTTCTTCTGTTAAGGACACTCTGAGACTCTGTAATGCTGGAAATTCTACAACACTCTAACAGAGGACTTCTGAGAGGACTTCTGAGATTCTCTGCCCTCTGCATTTCTGGAATTCCTTGGTGTGATGGGGTTTGTATATATGTCACTCAATGGGACCCCATTATCGGGGTTGCTATGTCTGCATCAGCACCCCAAAACAGGAGTGCACTAGGAAATTTGATTAACTGTATGTGACTGCTTTTCCTGCATCAGGACATGTCTGCAGTGTAGCCTGCTTGCTGGTCATCCCTGTGCAGATTGCTGCATCTCTATTTTGCACTTCTAACTGCTCTTGTTTCAGTGTCAGGAGTTGAAAGTTGTTATTATGTACCACCATGCAGTTTCATTTTCCCTGATTTCTGAGATGCTTAATTTTATATTCTGTTCTGTGTCAGATACTGTGTTTCTCAAATTTGTTTTTTTATGCTGTTCCACTTTTTCATTTGTTGCTAATAAGATGCAAGTTTTAAAAATTATCATAATAAGTACACACAGTCGTTTCTGCGAGGACTGATCATGACATTTGCTACCTGCTATAAAAAGGCTCCTGTGAGAATCCCATAAGTACTGTCACAAGTCTGCTGTCATGGTTTATTGGCTAATCAGCAAAGAATTGAAGTCTTGATTGGCTTTATTTGTTGGTTGATTGAAACAGTGAGATAGGAAGTACTGGACAGATTAATTAATTTGTACTGGAGAATCCAAACAATCTAAAGGATGCTGTCACTTTGATTGATGGCTGTGTAGAAGAAGAGGTGCTCTGAAAAAAAACACAAAACAGCAACCAACCTTCATGAATTGCCACTATTGTGGCACATTAATACTAAGTTCTTCCTTTTAACTGCTTCTATTCTGGTTTCTAGTATAAATGTCACTGCCAGCATCTAGTAACAACTATCTCTATGTTTATGAAGCAAGGCTAGTCAGCACCTGAAAAGTATTTAGAATGTTATCAACAAGTTGTGAGTGTGTGTGTGTGTATACACACAACTTGTTGATAACATATACATATATATACACACATATATATGTGTGTGTGTGTATATATTTAAACTGCTTCAGGTTATTGATAAAGGCTTTTTACCCTTGTGATTGAGACTATCTTATTAAATTATAAGAGCTCCTAAAATGATGACAATTTACAATGTACAGAAGGCAAAATAAAGAGAACAGGTCCAGTCAGTCATAACTATTTTTTAATAATAATAATAGTAGTAATAATAATAGTAATAATAGTAATAATAATAATAATAATAATAATAATAATAATAATAATACCAGCTTGGAAGAGACCTTCAAGATCATCGCGTCCAACCCATCAACCAATCCAACCCACCTAAACAACTAACCCATGGCACCAAGCACCCCATCAAGTCTCCTCCTGAACACCTCCAATGATGGTGACTCCACCACCTCCAAACGTGACATCAAAAGCAGTGGAAGAATGAGCATTGTTTTCACATTCTCATCAAGTTTGGAGAGTCGGAGTTATAGCTCTACTTTTTTTCAAAGCTCACTATTCATTCAATGTAATTGTTACTATTAGGCTATAATTTTGTATTTTAAGCTACATGTCTGTTATGTTATATGACAAGCTCCAAGCTGGAGCCCTTCAGACAGATTGATATATTAAGCTCTGTTCCCTCAGCATATAAAGATTTCTTCTGTAGCTGAGGGAGGTCAACAAATGAAACAGGATTTTTGAAAGAGATTTTGTGATTTATTGTTCTGTAAATAATCAACCATTTTTCCTTATGTGACAAGAAATAAAATGAAGAGTTGCAAACTCATAAATTTGTGGAAGCAACTGTTGCAGTCTTTTCTCAAAGGCTTTTTTTTTTATATATATATAATTTATTTTTTTAAAAAGTCTATTTTAAAGCACTACAAAATAATTTCTTTATCCAAAAGCTCTGAAGCAGTTATTAAACCAGCTGTTTTCAAAAGTACACAAATCTGCTAAGTTGCAGTTGGGTAACTGTTAAATGTTAAAGCAGTGAATGATCAGCATGTAGCAGATGGCCTGGGAATGGGTTAGAAAATGGCAATGTTAATACCACCAGACTGAGATGTTCATTTGTGTTCATTTGTGGTATGTGCAGGCTGGGTGAATAATGAAGACTCTGTAATAATTGTGTAAATCCCAACATTATTAAATCGATTCAGCTGGGGTTTCTTAATATATGTGAAGCACTTGATGTACTTTGAGAAACACCTCCTCTTTTTGCTAAAGCTGTTCTCATTAACTCATACTGCTTTATTTGCTGTGACCTCAGTGTTCCTGTTTAGTAATGAGTGGAATAAAAATTAGAAATCCGCTTTAACTCTCAATATGAGAGATGGGAAAATATTCCAGAAACTAAGTACCTATCCCACTGTTTTTGCAGGTTGGCCATTGTTTGAATTGCACACCCTCTCTTTCAGGATTTAAAAACTAAAATTTCTCGTGAGAGGATTGGGGGAAGGAAAATTACAACCTAGTTAACTGCTAGAAGTTGTTTTAAGCAGGTCAAATAAAAGAGTACACAAAATCAATAACCCCAATAAGTATCTTTCTCAAACAGCTTATCAAAGCTTGCTGCTCCCTGTGTAATGCTAACAGGTAGAATAATTTTATATGGTTAGGGGGGATATAGATCATGAGTAATGCTCTTATACACATCAAAGAAGTGACCTGCTAGTCTTGTGTGACAGCCTCCAGAGGATGATCACCTGTGATATCCAAGGTAAAACGGTAATCAGAACAAAGTAGAAAGTCAATACACTGTGAATGTGCTTCAGGCAGATGCAGAGCTTGCAGATTGTCCCTGGAGCACCATACCTGCATTTGGGCAGGTGTTAGAACGTTTAAAAACTGTTACCCACCTACAGGTGTTTGAGCCTGTGAAGTGGAAATTCTCCTTAGCCCTCAGCCCTCAGCTTTTACCAGATATCCACCGGATTATGTGGAGGCTGAAGGCTATTAATACAGTGTTGCTTTTCACCACCATAGGCAATATGCTGCTTTAGCTATGCCTGATGAGCCTTACATCTGTGCCAGGACTGATAGCAGAAAAATGGCCCTCTGGATCAATATGAGGCACCACACATGATTAACAGCCAAGGCAGAAGGAAGCTTCAATTCTGCCAATTCCTGTCACTGACTCTTATAGATACATTAGGAAAAACAATACGGGAAAGCAAGAATTTATTAGTATTGTTTTCCTTTTGTAATGACCCATGCTAAATGCCTCATATAAACAAAGCCTTTAAGTGACATCTAAGAATGGGGGGGTGGGGGTGGGGGGGGGTGGGGGTGTGAGAATATTGGATAAAGGGAAGCACAGATGTAGAGAAGGTGCATGTTTACTTATTTGCTAATTAACAGTCTGAACCCAAAGTTTCTTGCTCTACACAGAAGAAGCAATATCTGAGATGGCAGTGAAATACCTTGCTATTTTACAGCTAAAAATCAAAATGTCTGCAAGAAAGAGACAGGCTAATACATCCCCTTTCCTTAGTGGATCTTTTTTTTGCAGAAGTGAAAGCTCCCACTGAAATGAAAGAAAGACTTTCTACTAATTTTATACAAAGCCACCCCAGTACCTGCATTTGTGTGAAACAGAGTTTTCCATCATATGCCAATGAAAAAAAAAAGTGAGGATGGATAAAAATTAATATTTTTATGTTAGATTTTGCTCTCAGTTACATCTCTATAACCCTGCAAGGGTTGTAAATGTCACTTGATGTGTCACATGCTTGGCTAAGGATAGAATTTGCCACTCAGCTTTCAGGATAAAGAGGGACTACAGAGCTCTTTAGGATGTCTGCATTTTCCTTAGCTCTACAGCATAGTATAGCCTATAGGAAGTATAATCTGTTTCCAAAGCTGGTTTAGCCAGTCATGGTTAACCAGATTTAAGGATGAGCCTAATTTTACAGGGTTAATAAGTAATTCTTTCAACAGTCCTCTTTCCAACTCCAGCTGCTGCTATGGCAAAAAGAGAGTGAAATTTGATAAAAAAAAGAAGTTCCACCAGAACATCATTATTCTATGTCAATCCCCAAGTGTCTTTTTATATTTGTGTGAAAAGCCAGGGCCATCACATGTCAGACTCTCTTATTGCAGGGCAGAGAGCTACCCCTGAACAAAGCAGCAGCAAGAAATACAAAGATTAATTTTAAGGTCCTCACAGTTTCTGTCTGTAATACTTGTAGTGTGAGCTATCTTCTCAGTCATGCCTATCACAGTAGAGGTAGACTAAATAGCAGTCCACGGCAAGTTTATGCACTGGGGTTTGTTTAAGAACCAGTGACTAAAACTTTACCCCATTTAACTATTTCATGAATTCAGTTTCTCAAGCATAACTCAGTCTTGTTTTCCCTTCCCATCTAGGAAGGCTGGACTGAAAGTCCTGTTGACTTCATGTGGTCCATCTGTTTGCAGTTACAGCTGCATCCCAAGGCTTCCTCCAGCAATGGCCGGTGCATTTCAGAGCATATCTCTCACAGGACAAGTCTTCCCCAATGTTAACAATCTATTGCAGAAGCACAAAGCATCATCATTTCCACAGCTGTTCTTTTCACAAATGTATAGTGCATATCTCTGCACTTTAAAGTCCCGTGTGTGCAGCTTCTGGGCAGTGAAGCAGTCATCACAATTTACAACTGGCCCTTACTCGCTATAGCTACTGAGCTAGCTAGTAGGCTTGGACATGAGAATCCCAAAGACACACAATTATCTGCAGCCCACAAGCATTCATATTGTAAGGCATACCTCTTCTACCAAAAATGCAGGAACTTCTAAAAGAAAACTCAGGATTGACACCACAATGGAATTCACAGAGTGAATTAATGTGTAGCTGTATACCATATACACTCAGTGTGTATGCAGCTGGGAAGCAAGTGTCCAGGTACAAAAGAAGCAACAAGACAAAGTGACAGTAGATGCCTCAGGGGTCAACACATGGTGACTCATTAAGTAATTTCAGTTCTTCTAAACCAGTTCCTACTTTCAGCATGTGTATAAAAACCTGCTTATCAGAAGGAACAATAGAATTGGACCTGCTATGAAATACAGTTATTCAAAAGTGTAGCTTTTATGGTCTTCTGTTGCAATTGAAGTACAAAAAGTTGGCTAATGTATTGATTGAACTTAAAATAAAAATAAAAATAGAAATCAAAATAAAATCCCACGAAGAATATTACCAGTTGTAAAAGCAACCAGCATTTAGTTTTGTTTGCTTCATTCATTTTCTCTATTCATCCTATTTCCAGATCATTAATGAAGGCTAAACACAGTCCCAAATTGCACCATTTAGCAAACTCTGTGTTTTATATTGCCATGTTTAGAAAAACACTGTTTATTTTGTTAGCATCCAGTCCACAACAGTAGTTTGCCTCATCTCAAAATATCTATATTTCCACATGGCTTTTTATAAGGAGTTTGATTGCAACATTTCTGAACCAAAAATAAATTCTAACTGTCAGTTCCTGCTTACCTACTGTTTTGCTGACCAGCTTGACAATATTTTTCTAAGAGGTCAGAGCCATATATTTTTTTCTCCTTTCCATCTGGATTCAGGCACATTATATCTTGCCATGTTCCAGTATTTCAAATGAAATTCCCAAAGGAATGCAAAGCCTTTATATAAAGCTTGAATGTTACTCAAATATGCTAAATAATAGGACATTACCTGTGCTAGGCAGGAAATTTAATGTGAATAATAATGTTTTAAACTTTTTAAGTCAATTAGATGGTATATTTGCCCAGACATTTTAAAGTTTGAGAAATCATTCATTGTTTCAAGTAATTTTAAGAGTAAGGTAAAAAGTTGCTATCCAGACCTTCTGCATGCCACACATTTTGTAGAAAATAAACTCATTTTTATGAGTGGCATAGACATGTAATTCTTCCAGTCCATCAGAGATTTGGGTAGACATAGGGTTTGTGGCTTTTTTTTTTCTGGGGAAAACTGAAAATAAAAAGTCTGAGGCATCTGAAACAGCTTCACGGAATCACAGAATCACCAAGGCTGGAAGAGATCTCAAAGATTATCAAGTCCAACCTGTCACCACAGACCTCATGACTAAGCCATGGCATCAAATGCCACATCCAGTCCCCTCTTGAACACCTCCAGGGATGGTGACTCCACCACCTTCATAATCAAGTTTTTGAGAAATATGAGTTAGTGCAGCACTGGAGAATATAACAGAACAGGTGTTGAAAAGGAAGTAAAAGGAGAATTGAGGCCAGTCAACTTCAATTCTGAAAAAGTCTGGAAAAGATAATCAAAGGAATTATTTTTAAGTGCATGGATGATAGCAGGGAGATGAACAACAGTCAAACAAATTGAGTCAAACAAACCTGCATGATAAAGGAACAGGTGTTGTGGAAACAGCAGAAATAATAGGAAATCTGTGTCTTTAATCTATTAACCCACATCTCACAAAACATTCTTATGAGCAAGCTGTGGGAAAAGATCCCTTGATGAAATTTCTGTTGCAGAAAAAACTGATTGGA
>NW_027143597.1:0-53776 GCF_026170545.1 Melanerpes formicivorus
CCACAGCCCAGCCCAAGCCCGGGACCCAGCCCCAGCCCCCAGCCACAGCCCTGCCCCAGCCCCAGCCCCAGCCACAGCCCAGCCCCAGCCCCAGCCCCAATCTTGGCCCCAGCCCAGCCCCAGTTTCCAGCCCTGCCCCAGCCACGGACCCAGCCCCCGGCCACAGACTCCGGCCCCCAGACTCGGCCCCAGCCCAGCCCCAGCCCTAGCCCCTGCCCAGCCCCAGCCCCAGCCCAGGCCTGGTCCCAGCCCCCAGCCCCAGCCCCATCCCTGCCCCCCAGTCCAGCCCCCAGCCCTGCCCAAGCACTGCCCCTCAGCCCAGCCCCAGCCCCCAGCCCCCGGCCCCAGCCCTGTCCCCAGCCCCAGACCCAGCCCTGTCCCCAGCTCCAGCCCCAGCCCCAACCTTGGCCCCAGCCCAGCCCCCTATTCCAGCCCTGCCCTCAGCCTCAGCCCAACCCCCAGCCCCAGCCCCACCCTCGGCCCCCAGCCCGGCCCCAGCCCAGCCCCCAGCCCCAGCCCCGGCCCCAACCTCAGTCCCAGCCCTGCTCCTAGCCCCGACCCCAGCCCCCGGCCCCAGCCCTGTCCCCAGCCCCAGCCCTGCCCCAGCCCCGGTCCCAGCCCCAGCCCCTGCCCAGACCCATTCCCATCCCTGCCCCCAGCACAGCCCCAGCCCCAGCCCCAGCCCCTGCCCAGGCCCACTCCCAGACCAGCCCCACCCTCGGCCCCAGCCCAGCCCCAGCCCCGGCCCTGCCCCAGCCCAGCCCCAGCCACCGCCCAGCCCCAGCCCTGGACCCCAGCCCCAGCCCTGGCCCAAACCCCAGCCCCAGCCCTGGCCCCAGCACCAGCCCCAGCCCAGCCCCAGCCCTGGACCTGGCCCCAGCCCAGCCCCAACCCAGCCCCTGCTCCAGCCCAGCCCCAGCCACAGCCGAGCCTCCAGCCCAGTCCTGCTTCAGCGCCACCCCCCAACCCCAGCCCCAGCCCTCCCCTAGACTTGGTTCCAGCCCTGACCCCAGCCCTGCCCTCAGCCCAGCCCCAGCCAGGCCCCAGCCCTGCCCCAGCCCAGCCCCAGCCCCTGCCCTGGACCCAGCCCTGCCCCGCCCCACTCCCATCCCTGCCCCCAGCCCTGTCCCCAGCCCCCGGCCCCTGCAGTAGCCCCAGCCCTAGCCCAGCCCTGCCCCAGCTCAGGCCCAGCCCCAGCCCTACCCCAGCCCTGCCCCAGCCCCACCCCTAGCCTAGCCCCTGTCCCCCAGCCCCGTCCCCTGACCCAGCCCCACCCCTAGCCCAGCCCTGCCCCCAGCCCCAGCCCAGCCCCAGCCTGGCCCCAGCCCGGCCCCAGCCCTGCCCCAGCTGTGGCCCCAGCCCTGTCCCCAGCCCCGTCCCCTGACCCCAGCCCCACCCCTAGCCCAGCCCTGCCCCCAGCCCCAGCCCAGCCCCAGCCTCAGCCCTAGCCCAGCCCCAGCCCCAGTCCGGCCCCAGCCCCAGCCCCAGCCCCAACCCTACCCTCAGGCCCCAGCCCCCAGCCCCAGCCCCACCCTCGGCACCAGCCCTGCCCCAGCCCTACCCCAGCCCTGCCCCCAGCCCCACCCCTAGCCTAGCCCTGCCCTGAGCCCAGCCCCAGCCCCTGCCCCACCAACAGCCCCCAGCCCCACCATCGGCCCCAGCCCAGCCCCAGCCCCCAGCCCCATCCGTTCCCCCCAGCCCAGCCCAGCCCCATCCCCATCCCTGCCCCCAGCCCAGCCCCAGCCCCAGCCCTGCCCCCAGCCCAGCCCCAGCCCTGGACCCAGCCCCAGCCCCAGCCCTGCCCGAGCCCAGCTCCAGCCCTGGACCCAGCCCCAGCCCCAGCCCCAGCCCTGGCCCAAACCCCAGCCCCAGCCCTGGCCCCAGCCCCAGCCTCAGCCCTAGCCCAGCCCCAGCCCCAGCCCCTGCCCTGGTCCCAGCCCCAGCCCCAGCCCTACCCACAGGCCCCCAGCCCCAGCCCCAGCCCTAGCCCAGCCCACCCCCAGCCACAGCCCAGCCCCAACCCCTGGACCCAGCCCCAGCCCCAGCCACAGCCCAGCCCCAGACCTGGACCCCAGCCCTGTCCCAGCCCCAGCCCCAGCCCAGCCCAGCCCCAGCCCTGCCCCAGCCCAGCCCAAGCCACAGCCTAGCCCTGCCCCGAACCCAGCCCCAGCACCGGACCCCTGCCCTGCCCCCAGCCCCAGCCCCAGCCCCAGCCCCTGCCCCCAGCTCTGCCCAGCCCCATCCCCATCCTTCCCCTAGCCCAGCCCCAGCCCGGCCCCAGCCTCCAGCCCCAGCCCCAGCCCCAGCCCCAGCCCTGCCCCAGCCCTAACCCAGGCCAGTCCCCGGTCCCCAGCCCAGCCCCAAACCTGCTCCAGCCCCAGCCCCAGCCCAGCCCCAGCCCTTCCCCAGCCCCAGCCGGGTCTCGGCCCCAGCCCAGCGCTGCCCCAGCCCAGCTCTAGCCCAGCCGTGCACGCAGCCCTAGCCCAGCCCTGACCTCAGTCCAGCACCAGCCCAGCCCTGGCCCCAGCCCCAGCCCCAGCCCAGCCCCAACCCAGCCCTGCTCCAGCCCAGCCCCAGCCACAGCCGAGCCTCCAGCCCAGTCCTGCTTCAGCGCCGGCCCCAACCCAGCCCCACCCCTGCCCTAGACTTGGTTCCAGCCCTTACCGCAGCCCTGCCCTCAGCCCAGCCCCAGCCAGGCCCCAGCCCTGCCCTACCTGTGGCCCCAGCCCTGTCCCCAGCCCCGGCCCCCTGCCCCAGCCCCAGCCCCTGCCCTGGACCCAGCCCTGCCCCGCCCCGCTCCCATCCCTGCCCCGAGCCCTGTCCCCCAGCCCCGGCCCCTGCCCCAGCCCAAGCCCTAGCCCAGTCCTGCCCTCCAGCCCCAGCCCCAGCCCCAGCCCCACCCTCAACCCCAGCCTAGCCCCAGCCCCAGCCCTGCCCCAGCCCTGCCCCAGCCCAGACCCACCCCCAGCCCAGCACCAGCCCTGCCCCAGCCCTGCCCCAGCTGTGGCCCCAGCCCTGTCCCCAGCCCCGTCCCCCTGCCCCAGCCCCAGCACTAGCCCAGCCCCTGCCCCAGCTCAGCCCCAGACCCAGCCCTACCCCAGCCCTGCCCCAGCCCCACCCCTAGCCTAGCCCTGCCCTCAGCCCAGCCCCAGCCCCGCCCCAGCCCCAGCCCTAGCCCCACCCTCGTCCCCAGCCCAGCCCCAACCCTAGCCCAGCCCTGCCCCCAGCCCCAGCCCTAGCCCCACCCCTCGGCCCCAGCCCCAGCCCTAGCCCCAGCCCAGCCCCAGCCCGGCCCCAGCCCTGACCCAGCCCAGCCCCAGCCCCAGCCCTACCCCAGCCCTGCCCCAGCCCCACCCCCTAGCCTAGCCCTGCCCTGAGCCCAGCCCAGCCCTGCCCCACCAACAGCCCCAGCCCCACCATCGGCCCCCAGCCCAGCCCCAGCCCCAGCCCCATCCGTTCCCCCCAGCCCAGCCCAGCCCCATCCCCATCCCTGCCCCCAGCCCAGCCCCAGCCCCAGCCCCTGCCCCCCAGCCCAGCCCCAGCCCTGGACCCAGCCCCAGCCCCAGCCCTGCCCGAGCCCAGCTCCAGCCCTGGACCCAGCCCCAGCCCCAGCCCCAGCCCTGGCCCAAACCCCAGCCCCAGCCCTGGCCCCAGCCCCAGCCTCAGCCCTAGCCCCAGCCCCAGCCCCAGCCCCAGCCCTACCCACAGGCCCCAGCCCAGCCCCAGACCTAGCCCAGCCCACCCCCAGCCACAGCCCAGCCCAAGCCCGGGACCCAGCCCCAGCCCCAGCCACAGCCCCTGCCCCAGCCAGCCCCAGCCACAGCCCAGCCCCAGCCCCAGCCCCAATCTTGGCCCCAGCCCAGCCCCAGTTCCAGCCCTGCCCCAGCCACGGACCCAGCCCCCGGCCACAGACTCGGCCCCAGACTCGGCCCCAGCCCAGCCCCCAGCCCTAGCCCTGCCCAGCCCCAGCCCCAGCCCAGGCCTGGTCCCAGCCCCAGCCCCAGCCCCATCCCTGCCCCCAGTCCAGCCCAGCCCCTGCCCAAGCACTGCCCTCAGCCCAGCCCCAGACCCAGCCCGGCCCCAGCCCTGTCCCCAGCCCCAGACCCAGCCCTGTCCCCCAGCTCCAGCCCCAGCCCCAACCTTGGCCCCCAGCCCCAGCCCCTATTCCAGCCCTGCCCTCAGCCTCAGCCCAACCCCCAGCCCCAGCCCCCACCCCTCGGCCCCAGCCCAGCCCCAGCCCCAGCCCCGGCCCCAACCTCAGTCCCAGCCCTGCTCCTAGCCCCAGCCCCAGCCCCGGCCCCCAGCCCTGTCCCAGCCCCAGCCCTGCCCCAGCCCCGGTCCCAGCCCCCAGCCCCTGCCCAGACCCATTCCCATCCCTGCCCCCAGCACAGCCCCAGCCCCAGCCCCAGCCCCTGCCCAGGCCCACTCCCAGACCAGCCCCACCCTCCGGCCCCAGCCCAGCCCCAGCCCCGGCCCTGCCCCAGCCCAGCCCCAGCCACCGCCCAGCCCCAGCCCTGCCCAAGCCCTGCCCTCAGCCCAGCCCCAGCCCCAGTCCCGGCCCCAGCCCTTTCCCCAGCCCCAGCCCTGTCCCCAGCCCAGCCCCAGCCCCCAGCCTTGCCCCAGTCCCCCGCCCCAGCCCAGTCCTGGTCCCAGCCCAACCCCAGCCCTGCCCCAGCCCTAGCACAGCCCTACCCTCAGGCCCCAGCCCCAGCCCCAGCCCTAGCCCCACCCCTCGGCCCCAGCCCAGCCCCAGCCCCGGCCCTGCCCCAGCCCAGCCCCAGCCACCGCCCAGCCCCAGTCCTGGACCCCAGCCCCAGCCCTGGACCCAGCCAGCCCCAGCCCCAGCCCTGCCCAACCCCCAGCCCCAGCCCTGGCCCCAGCCCCAGCCCCAGCCCAGCCCCAACCCAGCCCTGCTCCAGCCCAGCCCCAGCCACAGCCGAGCCTCCAGCCCAGTCCTGCTTCAGCGCCGGCCCCAACCCAGCCCCACCCCTGCCCTAGACTTGGTTCCAGCCCTTACCGCAGCCCTGCCCTCAGCCCAGCCCCAGCCAGGCCCCAGCCCTGCCCTACCTGTGGCCCCCAGCCCTGTCCCCCAGCCCCGGCCCCTGCCCCAGCCCCAGCCCCTGCCCTGGACCCAGCCCTGCCCCGCCCCGCTCCCATCCCTGCCCCGAGCCCTGTCCCCAGCCCCCGGCCCCTGCCCCAGCCCAAGCCCTAGCCCAGTCCTGCCCTCAGCCCCAGCCCCAGCCCCAGCCCCACCCTCAACCCCAGCCTAGCCCCCAGCCCCAGCCCTGCCCCAGCCCTGCCCCAGCCCAGACCCACCCCCAGCCCAGCACCAGCCCTGCCCCAGCCCTGCCCCAGCTGTGGCCCCAGCCCTGTCCCCAGCCCCGTCCCCTGCCCCAGCCCCAGCACTAGCCCAGCCCTGCCCCAGCTCAGCCCCAGACCCAGCCCTACCCCAGCCCTGCCCCAGCCCCCACCCCTAGCCTAGCCCTGCCCTCAGCCCAGCCCCCCAGCCCCGCCCCAGCCCCAGCCCTAGCCCCACCCTCGTCCCCAGCCCAGCCCCAACCCTAGCCCAGCCCTGCCCCCAGCCCCAGCCCTAGCCCCACCCTCGGCCCCAGCCCAGCCCCAGCCCCAGCCCAGCCCCAGCCCGGCCCCAGCCCTGACCCCAGCCCAGCCCCAGCCCCAGCCCTACCCCAGCCCTGCCCCAGCCCCACCCCTAGCCTAGCCCTGCCCTGAGCCCAGCCCCCAGCCCTGCCCCACCAACAGCCCCAGCCCCCACCATCGGCCCCAGCCCAGCCCCAGCCCCAGCCCCATCCGTTTCCCCCAGCCCAGCCCAGCCCCCATCCCCATCCCTGCCCCCAGCCCAGCCCCAGCCCCAGCCCTGCCCCCAGCCCAGCCCCAGCCCTGGACCCAGCCCCAGCCCCAGCCCTGCCCGAGCCCAGCTCCAGCCCTGGACCCAGCCCCAGCCCCAGCCCCAGCCCTGGCCCAAACCCCAGCCCCAGCCCTGGCCCCAGCCCCAGCCTCAGCCCTAGCCCAGCCCCAGCCCCAGCCCCAGCCCCTACCCACAGGCCCCCAGCCCAGCCCCAGACCTAGCCCAGCCCACCCCCAGCCACAGCCCAGCCCAAGCCCGGGACCCAGCCCCAGCCCCAGCCACAGCCCTGCCCCAGCCCAGCCCCAGCCACAGCCCAGCCCCAGCCCCAGCCCCAATCTTGGCCCCAGCCCAGCCCCAGTTCCAGCCCTGCCCCAGCCACGGACCCAGCCCCGGCCACAGACTCGGCCCCAGACTCGGCCCCAGCCCCAGCCCCAGCCCTAGCCCTGCCCAGCCCCCAGCCCCAGCCCAGGCCTGGTCCCAGCCCCAGCCCCAGCCCCATCCCCTGCCCCCAGTCCAGCCCCAGCCCTGCCCAAGCACTGCCCTCAGCCCAGCCCCAGCCCCAGCCCGGCCCCAGCCCTGTCCCCAGCCCCAGACCCAGCCCTGTCCCCAGCTCCAGCCCCAGCCCCAACCTTGGCCCCAGCCCAGCCCCTATTCCAGCCCCTGCCCTCAGCCTCAGCCCAACCCCCAGCCCCAGCCCCCACCCTCGGCCCCAGCCCGGCCCCAGCCCAGCCCCCAGCCCCAGCCCCGGCCCCAACCTCAGTCCCAGCCCTGCTCCTAGCCCCGACCCCAGCCCCGGCCCCAGCCCTGTCCCCAGCCCCAGCCCTGCCCCAGCCCCGGTCCCAGCCCCAGCCCCTGCCCCAGACCCATTCCCATCCCTGCCCCCAGCACAGCCCCAGCCCCAGCCCCAGCCCCTGCCCAGGCCCACTCCCAGACCAGCCCCACCCTCGGCCCCAGCCCAGCCCCAGCCCCGGCCCTGCCCCAGCCCAGCCCCAGCCACCGCCCAGCCCCAGCCCTGGACCCAGCCCCAGCCCTGGCCCAAACCCCAGCCCCCAGCCCTGGCCCCAGCACCAGCCCCAGCCCAGCCCCAGCCCCTGGACCTGGCCCCAGCCCAGCCCCAACCCAGCCCTGCTCCAGCCCAGCCCCAGTCACAGCCGAGCCTCCAGCCCAGTCCTGCTTCAGCGCCACCCCCAACCCAGCCCCAGCCCTCCCCTAGACTTGGTTCCAGCCCTGACCCCAGCCCTGCCCTCAGCCCAGCCCCAGCCAGGCCCCAGCCCTGCCCCAGCCCAGCCCCAGCCCCTGCCCTGGACCCAGCCCTGCCCCGCCCCACTCCCATCCCTGCCCCCAGCCCCTGTCCCCAGCCCCGGCCCCTGCAGTAGCCCCAGCCCTAGCCCAGCCCTGCCCCAGCTCAGGCCCAGCCCCAGCCCTACCCCAGCCCTGCCCCAGCCCCACCCCTAGCCTAGCCCTGTCCCCCAGCCCCGTCCCCTGACCCAGCCCCACCCCTAGCCCAGCCCTGCCCCCAGCCCCAGCCCAGCCCCAGCCTGGCCCCAGCCCTGCCCCAGCCCAGCCCCAGCCCCAGCCCAGCCACAGCCCGGCCCCAGCCCCTGCCCCACCTGTGGCCCCAGCCCTGTCCCAGCCCCGGCCCCTGACCCAGCCCCAGGCCTAGCCCAGCCCTGCCCCAGCCCCAGCCCCAGCCCCAGCCCTACCCCTACCCCAGCCCTGCCCCAGCCCCACCCCTAGACTAGCCCTGCCCTGAGCCCAGCCCCAGCCCTGCCCCAGCAACAGACCCAGCCCCACCATCGGCCCCAGCCCAGCCCCAGCCCAGCCCAGCCCGGCCCCAGCCACAGCCCAGCACCGGACCTGGACTCAGCCCCAGCCCCGCCCCAGCCCCAGCCCTGCCCCAGCCCAGCCCCAGTTACAGCCCGGCCCCAGCCCCGACCACATCCCCGGCCCAGGCCCAAGCCCAGCCGCTTCCCTGCCCCAGCCCCTGGACCCAGCCCCAGCCCCAGCCCTGCCCGAGCCCAGCTCCAGCCCCAGCCCAGCCCTAGCTCCTGTCCTGCCCCATCCACACCCCCATCCCCAGCCCTGCCCAACCCCTGCCCCTCAGCCCAGCCCGAGCCCCACCCCGGCCGCAGCCCTGTCCCCGGCCCCAGCCACAGCCCAGCCCCAGCCCTGTCCCCAGCCCCAACCTCAGCCCCACCCACACCCTCGGCACCAGCCCAGCCCCAGCCCCAGCCCCATCCGTTCCCCCAGCCCAGCCCAGCCCCATCCCCATCCCTGCCCCCCAGCCCAGCCCCCAGCCCCAGCCCTGCCCCAGCCCAGCCCCAGCCCTGGACCCAGCCCCAGCCCTGGCCCAAACCCCAGCCCCAGCCCTGGCCCCCAGCCCCAGCCTCAGCCCTAGCCCTGCCCCAGCCCCAGTCCTGCCCCAGCCCCAGCCCCAGCCCCAGCCCCAGCCCTACCCTCAGGCCCCAGCCCCAGCCCCCAGCCCCACCCTCGGCCCCAGCCCAGCCCCAGACCTAGCCCAGCCCACCCCCAGCCACAGCCCAGCCCCAGCCCTGTCCCAGCCCCAGCCCCAGCCCTGCCCCAGCCCCGGCCCCAGCCCCAGCCTCAGCCCTAGCCCAGCCCCAGCCCCAGTCCTGCCCCAGCCCCAGCCCCAGCCCCAACCCTACCCTCAGGCCCCAGCCCCAGCCCCAGCCCCACCCTCGGCACCAGCCCTGCCCCAGCCCTACCCCAGCCCTGCCCCAGCCCCCACCCCTAGCCTAGCCCTGCCCTGAGCCCAGCCCCAGCCCTGCCCCCACCAACAGCCCCAGCCCCCACCCATCGGCCCCAGCCCAGCCCCAGCCCCAGCCCCATCCGTTCCCCCAGCCCAGCCCAGCCCCATCCCCATCCCTGCCCCCAGCCCAGCCCCAGCCCCAGCCCTGCCCCCAGCCCAGCCCCAGCCCTGGACCCAGCCCCAGCCCCAGCCCTGCCCGAGCCCAGCTCCAGCCCTGGACCCAGCCCCAGCCCCAGCCCTGGCCCAAACCCCAGCCCCCAGCCCTGGCCCCAGCCCCAGCCTCAGCCCTAGCCCAGCCCCAGCCCCAGCCCCTGCCCTGGTCCCAGCCCCAGCCCCAGCCCTACCCACAGGCCCCAGCCCAGCCCCAGCCGTAGCCCAGCCCACCCCCAGCCACAGCCCAGCCCAACCCCTGGACCCAGCCCCAGCCCCAGCCACAGCCCAGCCCCAGACCTGGACCCAGCCCTGTCCCAGCCCCAGCCCCAGCCCAGCCCAGCCCCCAGCCCTGCCCCCAGCCCAGCCCAAGCCACAGCCTAGCCCTGCCCCGAACCCAGCCCCAGCCCGGACCCTGCCCTGCCCCAGCCCCCAGCCCCAGCCCTGCCCCCAGCTCTGCCCAGCCCCATCCCCATCCTTCCCCTAGCCCAGCCCCCAGCCCGGCCCCAGCCTCCAGCCCCAGCCCCAGCCCCCAGCCCCAGCCCTGCCCCAGCCCTAACCCAGGCCAGTCCCGGTCCCAGCCCAGCCCCAAACCTGCTCCAGCCCCAGCCCCAGCCCAGCCCCAGCCCTTCCCCAGCCCCAGCCCGGGTCTCGGCCCCAGCCCAGCGCTGCCCCAGCCCCAGCTCTAGCCCAGCCGTGCACGCAGCCCTAGCCCAGCCCTGACCTCAGTCCAGCACCAGCCCAGCCTCGGCCCCAGACCTGCCCCAGCGCCAGTCCTGCCCCACCCCCAGCCCCACCCCAGCCACAGCCCTGCCCAAGAATTGGTTCCAGTCCCAGCCCCAGCCCCAGCCCTGCCCCAGCCCAGCCCAGCCCAAGCCACAGCCCTGCCCCAGCCTTGTCCCCAGCCCCTTCCCTGCCCCAGCCCTACCTCAGCCCAGCCCCAGCCCCAGCCCTACCCCAGCCCTGCCCCAGCCTCAGGTCCAGCCCTGCCCCAGGCCCACCCAGAACCCAGACCAGCCCCACCCTCATCCCCAGACCAGCCCAGCCCCAGCCCCTGCCCCAGCCCAGCCCCAGCCTTGGACCCAGCCCCAGCCCCAGCCCTGCCCCAGCCCAGCCCCAGCCCTGGACCCAGCCCCAGCCCCAGCCCTGGACCCAGCACCAGCCCCAGCCCTGGACCCACCCCTGCCCCAGCCCAGCCCCAGCCCAAGGCCCAGCCTCCAGCCCAGCCCAGCCCAAGCCACAGCCCTGCCCCAGCCTTGTCCCCAGCCCCTTCCCTGCCCCAGCCCTAACCTCAGCCCAGCCCCAGCCCCAGCCCTACCCCAGACCTGCCCCAGCCTCCGGTCCAGCCCTGCCCCAGGCCCAGCCCAGAACCCAGACCAGCCCCACCCTCATCCCCAGCCCAGCCCAGCCCCAGCCCTACCCCAGTCCCTGCCCCAGGCCAGCCCTGCCCCAGCCCAGCCCCAGTTCCAGCCTTGACCCAGTCCCCGCCCCAGCCCAGTCCTGGTCCCAGCCCAGCCCCAGCCCTGCCCCCAGCCCTGCCCCAGCCCTACCCTCAGGCCCCAGCCCCAGCCCTAGCCCTAGCCCAGCCCAGCCCCAGCCCCAGCCCAGCCCCAGCCCTGCCCCAGCCCAGCCCCAGCCACAGCCCAGCCCCAACCCCTTCCCCAGCCCCAGCCCGGGTCTCGGCCCCAGCCCAGCGTGGCCCCAGCCCAGCTCTAGCCCAGCCCTGCCCCCAGCCCTAGCCCAGCCCTGCCCTCAGCCCAGCCCCAGCCCCACCCCCGGCCCCAGCCCCTGTCCCCAGCCCAAGCCACAGCCCAGCCCCAGCCCTGTCCCCAGCCCCAGCCCCAGCCCCACCCACAACCTCGGCACCAGCCCAGCCCCAGCCCCAGCCCCAACCTTGGCCCCCAGCCCAGCCCCAGTTCCAGCCCTGCCCCAGGACTGCCCCACCCCTGCCCCAGCCCCGGCCCCAGCCCCCGGCCCTGCCTCCAGCCCCTAGCCCAGCCCCAGCCCCAGCCCTGGCCCCATCCTTGGGCCCAGCCCCCCAACCCAGACTCAGCCCCATCCCTGCCCCCCAGCCCCGGCCCCTGCCCCAGCCCAGCCCCAGCTACAGCCCCAGCTCCAGCCCCCGACCACAGCCCCGGACCCTGCCCCCAGCCCAGCCCCAGCTACAGCCCAGCTCCAGACCCGACCACAGCCCCGGCCATAGCCCAAGCCCAGCCCCAGCCGCTTCCCTGCCCCAGGCCAGGCCCAGCCCTAGCCCAGCCCAGCCACAGCCACAGCCCAGCCCCAGCCCAGCCCTAGCTCCTGTCCTGCCCCATCCCAGCCCCCATCCCCAGCCCTGCCCAAGCCCTGCCCTCAGCCCACCCCAGCCCCACCCCGGCCCCAGCCCTGTCCCCAGACCCAGCCACAGCCCAGCCCCAGCCCTGTCCCCAGACCCAGCCTCAGCCCCACCCACACCCTTGGCACCAGCCCAGCCCCAGCCCCGGCCCCAACCTTGGCCCCAGCCCAGCCCCAGTTCCAGCCCTGCCCCAGGACTGCCCCACCCCTGCCCCAGCCCCGGCCCCAGCCCCGGCCCCAGACTCGGCCCCAGCCCATTCCCTGTCCTAGCCCTCCCCCAGCCCAGTCCCAGTCCAAGCCCAGGCCCAGCCCTGCCCCAGCCCCCAGCCCCATCCGTTCCCCCAGCCCAGCCCCATCCCCATCCCTGCCCCCAGCCCAGCCCCAGCCCCAGCCCTGCCCCAGCCCAGCCCCAGCCCTGGACCCAGCCCCAGTCCCAGCCCTGCCTGAGCCCAACCTCAGTCCTGGACCCAGCCCCCAGCCCCAGCCCCAGCCCTGGCCCAAACCCCAGCCCCCAGCCCTGGCCCCAGCCCCAGTCCCAGCACTAGCCCAGCCCCAGCCCCAGCCCCAGCCCCTGCCCAGGCCCACTCCCAGACCAGCCCCACCCTCGGCCCCAGCCCAGCCCCAGCCCCGGCCCTGCCCCCAGCCCAGCCCCAGCCCTGGACCCAGCCCCAGCCCTGGACCCAGCCCAGCCCCAGCCCCAGCCCTGGCCCAAACCCCAGCCCCAGCCCTGGCCCCAGCACCAGCCCCAGCCCAGCCCCAACCCGGCCCTGCTCCAGCCCAGCCCCAGCCACAGCCGAGCCTCCAGCCCAGTCCTGCTTCAGCGCCGGCCCCAACCCAGCCCCACCCCTCCCCTAGACTTGGTTCCAGCCCTGACCCCAAGGCCCCAGCCTTGTCCCCAGCCCCTTCCCTGCCCCAGCCCTACCTCAGCCCAGCCCCAGCCCCACCCTCATCCCCAGACCAGCCCAGCCCCAGCCCTGCCCCAGCCCAGCCCCAGCCTTGGACCCAGCCCCAGCCCCAGCCCTGGACCCAGCCCCAGCCCCAGCCCTGGACCCAGCCCTGCCCCAGCCCAGCCCCAGCCCAAGGCCCAGCCTCCAGCCTAGTCCTGCCCTAGCCCCGGCCCTAGCCCCCAGCTCCAGCGCTACCCCAGTCCCTGCCCCAGGCCAGCCCTGCCCCAGCCCAGCCCCAGTTCCAGCCCAGCCCCAGCCCTGCCCCAGCCCTGCCCCAGCCCTACCCTCAGGGCCCCAGCCCCAGCCCTAGCCCTAGCCCAGCCCAGCCCCAGCCACAGCCCAGCCCAGCCCTGGACCCAGCCCCAGCCCCTTCCCTGCCCCAGCCTAGCCCCAGCCCCAGCCCCAGCCCCAATCTTGGCCCCAGCCCAGCCCCAGTTCCAGCCGTGCCCCCAGCCACGGACCCAGCCCCGGCCACAGACTCGGCCCCAGACTCGGCCCCAGCCCAGCCCCAGCCACAGCCCAGCCCCAGCCCAGCCCTAGCTCCTGTCCTGCCCCATCCCACCCCCATCCCCAGCCCTGCCCGAACCCTGCCCTCAGCCCAGCCCCAGCCCCACCCTGGCCGCAGCCCTGTCCCCGGCCCCAGCCACAGCCCAGCCCCAGCCCTGTCCCCAGCCCCAACCTCAGCCCCACCCACACCCTCGGCACCAGCCCAGCCCCAGCCCCAGCCCCATCCGTTCCCCCAGCCCAGCCCAGCCCCATCCCCATCCCTGCCCCCAGGCCAGCCCCAGCCCCAGCCCTGCCCCAGCCCAGCCCCAGCCCTGGACCCAGCCCCAGCCCCAGCCCTGCCCGAGCCCAGCTCCAGCCCTGGACCCAGCCCCAGCCCCAGCCCCAGCCCCAGCCCTGGCCCAAACCCCAGCCCCAGCCCTGGCCCCAGCCCCAGCCTCAGCCCTAGCCCAGCCCCAGCCCCAGTCCTGCCCCAGCCCCAGCCCCAGCCCCAGCCCAACCCTCAGGCCCCAGCCCCAGCCCCAGCCCCAACCCCACCCTCGGCCCCAGCCCAGCCCCTGACCTAGCCCAGCCCACCCCCAGCCACAGCCAAGCCCCAGCCCTGTCCCAGCCCCAGCCCCAGCCCTGCCCCAGCCCCGGCCCCAGCCCCAGCCTCAGCCCTAGCCCAGCCCCAGCCCCAGTCCTGCCCCAGCCCCAGCCCCAGCCCCAGCCCTACCCTCAGGCCCCAGCCCCAGCCCCAGCCCCACCCTCGGCACCAGCCCAGCCCCAGACCTAGCCCAGCCCACCCCCAGCCACAGCCCAGCCCCAGCCCTGTCCCAGCCCCAGCCCCAGCCCTGCCCCAGCCCAGCCCCAGCCACAGCCCAGCCCCAGCCCTGGACCCAGCCCCAGCCCAGCCCCAGCCCTGCCCCAGCCCAGCCCCAGCCACAGCCCACCCCAGACCTGGACCCAGCCCTGTCCCAGCCCCAGCCCCAGCCCAGCCCAGCCCCAGCCCTGCCCCAGCCCAGCCCAAGCCACAGCCTAGCCCTGCCCCGAACCCAGCCCCAGCCCGGACCCTGCCCTGCCCCAGCCCCAGCCCCCAGCCCCAGCCCTGCCCCCAGCTCAGCCCAGCCCCATCCCCATCCTTCCCCTAGCCCAGCCCCAGCCCAGCCCCAGCCTCCAGCCCCAGCCCCAGCCCCAGCCCCAGCCCTGCCCAGACCTGGACCCAGCCCTGTCCCAGCCCCAGCCCCAGCCCAGCCCAGCCCCCAGCCCTGCCCCAGCCCAGCCCAAGCCACAGCCTAGCCCTGCCCCGAACCCAGCCCCAGCCCGGACCCTGCCCTGCCCCAGCCCCAGCCCCAGCCCTGCCCCCAGCTCAGCCCAGCCCCATCCCCATCCTTCCCCTAGCCCAGCCCCAGCCCGGCCCCAGCCTCCAGCCCCAGCCCCAGCCCCAGCCCCAGCCCTGCCCCAGCCCTAACCCAGGCCAGTCCCGGTCCCAGCCCAGCCCCAAACCTGCTCCAGCCCCAGCCCCAGCCCAGCCCCAGCCCTTCCCCAGCCCCAGCCCGGGTCTCGGCCCCAGCCCAGCACTGCCCCAGCCCAGCTCTAGCCCAGCCGTGCACGCAGCCCTAGCCCAGCCCTGACCTCAGTCCAGCACCAGCCCAGCCTCGGCCCCAGACCTGCCCCAGCGCCAGTCCTGCCCCACCCCCAGCCCCACCCCAGCCACAGCCCTGCCCAAGAATTCCTTCCAGTCCCAGCCCCAGCCCCAGCCCTACCTCAGCCCAGCTCCAGCCCCAGCCCTACCCCAGACCTGCCCCAGCCTCAGGTCCAGCCCTGCCCCAAGCCCAGACCAGAACCCAGACCAGCCCCACCCTCATCCCCAGACCAGCCCAGCCCCAGCCCTGCCCCAGCCCAGCCCCAGCCTTGGACCCAGCCCCAGCCCCAGCCCTGCCCCAGCCCAGCCCCAGCCCTGGACCCAGCCCCAGCCCCAGCCCCTGGACCCAGCCCTGCCCCAGCCCAGCCCCCAGCCCAAGGCCCAGCCTCCAGCCTAGTCCTGCCCTAGCCCCGGCCCTAGCCCCAGCTCCAACCCTACCCCAGTCCCTGCCCCAGGCCAGCCCTGCCCCAGCCCAGCCCCAGTTCCAGCCTTGACCCAGTCCCCGCCCCAGCCCAGTCCTGGTCCCAGCCCAGCCCCAGCCCTGCCCCAGCCCTGCCCCAGCCCTACCCTCAGGCCCCAGCCCCCAGCCCCAGCCCTAGCCCAGCCCAGCCCCAGCCCCAGCCCAGCCCCAGCCCTGCCCCAGCCCAGCCCCAGCCACAGCCCAGCCCCAGCCCTTCCCCAGCCCCAGCCCGGGTCTCGGCCCCAGCCCAGCGCTGCCCCAGCCCAGCTCTAGCCCAGCCCTGCCCCCAGCCCTAGCCCAGCCCCTGCCCTCAGTCCAGCACCAGCCCAGCCTCGGCCCCAGACCTGCCCCAGCGCCAGTCCTGCCCCACCCCCAGCCCCACCCCAGCCACAGCCCTGCCCAAGACTTGGTTCCAGCCCTGTCCCCCAGCCCCTTCCCTGCCCCAGCCCAGCCCAAGCCACAGCCCTGCCCCAGCCCTGTCCCCAGCCCCTTCCCTGCCCCAGCCCTACCCCAGCCCAGCCCCAGCCCCAGCCCTACCCCAGCCCTGCCCCAGCCTCAGGTCCAGCCCTGCCCCAGACCCAGCCCAGAAACCAGCCCAGCCCCACCCTCATCCTCAGGTCAGCCGCAGCCCCAGCCCTGCCCCAGCCCAGACCCAGCCCAGCCCCGGCCCCAGCCCTGCCCCAGCCCCAGCCCAGCCCCAGCCCTGCCCCAGACCCGGTCCCAGCCCTGCCCGATACCCAGCCCCAGCCCCAGCCCTGCCCCATCCCAGCCCCAGCCCTGGACCCAGCCCCGGCCCCAGCCCTGCCCCAGCCCCGGCCCCAGCCCAGCCCCCAGCCCTGGACCCAGCCCCAGCCCTAACCCAGCCCCCAGCTCAGCCCCAGCCACCGCCCAGCCCCAGCCCTGCCAGCCCTGGACCCCAGCCTCGGGCCTTGCCCTGCCCCAGTCCCAGCCCAGACCCCAGCCCAGCCCCTCCCACGGCCCCATCCCCGGCCCCAGCACAGCCCTAGCCCAGCCCTGCACAGCCACAGTCCTAACCCAGCCCTGCACTCAGCCCCAGCCCTAGCCCCAGCCCTGCCCCAGCCCCGGCTCCAGCCCCGGCCCCAGACTATGCCACAGCCCAGCCCCAGCCCTACCCCAGCCCCGGCCCTGGACCCAGCCCCAGCCCAGCCTCAGCCCTGCCCCAGCCCAGCCACAGCCACAGCCACAGCCCAGCCCCAGCTCTGGACCCAGCCCCAGCCCCAGCCCCAGCCTAGCCCCAGCCCCAGCCCCCGCCCTGCCCTAGCCCAGGCCAAGCCACAGCCCAGCCCCAGCCCTGGACCCAGCCCCAGCCCTAGCCCCAGCCCAGCTCCAGCCCCAGCCCTGCCCCAGCCCAGCCCAAGCCACAGCCCAGCCCTGCCCCGAACCCAGCCCCAGTCCTGCCCCATCCCAGCCCCAAACCCCAGTCCTGGCCCAGGCCCAGCCCTTGCCCAGCCCTGCACTCAGCCCCAGCCCCAGCCCCAGCCCCACCCTTGGCCCCAGACCAGCCCCAGCCCTGACCCAGCCCAGCCCAGCCCCAGCCCCAGCCCTGGCCCAAACCCCAGCCCCAGCCCTGGCCCCAGCCCCAGCCTCAGCCCTAGCCCAGCCCCAGCCTCAGTCCTGCCCCAGCCCCAGCCCCAACACTAGCCCCTGCCCTGGCCCCAGCCCCAGACCCAGCCCTACCCTCAGGCCCCAGCCCCAGCCCCAGCCCCAGCCCCACCCTCGGCCCCAGCCCAGCCCCAGACCTAGCCCAGCCCACCCCCAGCCACAGCCCACCCCCAGCCCTGTCCCAGCCCCAGCCCCAGCCCTGCGCCAGCCCAGCCCAAGCCACAGCCCAGCCTCTGCCCTGGACCCAGCCCCAGCTTTAACCCAGCCCCAGCCCAGCCCCAGACCTAGCCCAGCCCACCCCCAGCCACAGCCCAGCCCCAGCCCAGCCCCAGCCCCAGCCCCAGCCCTGCGCCACCCCAGCCCTAGCCCCAGCCCAGCCTCTGCCCTGGACCCAGCCCCAGCTTTAACCCAGCACCAGCCCAGCCCCAGCCACCGCCCAGCCCCAGCCCTGGACCCCAGCCTCGGGCCCAGCCGTGCCCCAGGCCCAGCCCAGACCCCAGCCCAGCCCCACCCACGGCCCCATCCCTGGCCCCAGCCCAGCCCTAGCCCAGCCCTGCACAGCCACAGCCCTAACCCAGCCCTGCTCTTAGCCCAGCCCCAGCCCTGCCGCAGCCCCTGCCCTGCCCCAGCCCTGCCCCAGCCCCAGCCCAGCCTCCAGCCCCTACCACAGCCCCAGCCCCAGCCCTGTCCCCATCCTTGGGCCCAGCCCCCAACCCAGACTCAGCCCTATCCCTACCCCAGCCCAGCCCCAGCCCCGGCCCCTGCCTTAGCCCCAGCTCCAGTCCTGCCCCATCCCAACCCCCATCCCCAGCCCTAGCCCAGCCCTGTCCCCAGGCCCTGCCCCAGCCACACCCTCGGCACCAGCCCAGCCTCAGCCCCAGCCCCAACCTTGGCCCCAGCCCAGCCCCTATTCCAGCCCTGCCCTCGGCCCCAGCCCAGCCCCAGCCCCAGCCCCTGCCCCAACCTCAGTCCCAGCCCTGCTCCTAGCCCCGACCCCAGCCCTGGCCCCTGCCCAGACCCACTCCCATCCCTGCCCCCAGCACTACCCCAGCCCCAGCCCCAGCCCCTGCCCAGGCCCACTCCCAGACCAGCCCCACCCTCGGCCCAAGCCCAGCCCCAGCCCCAGCCCCGGCCCCAACCTCAGTCCCAGCCCTGCTCCTAGCCCAGACCCCAGCCCCGGCCCCAGCCCTGTCCAGACCCAGCCCTGCCCCAGCCCTGGTCCCCAGCCCTGGCCCCTACCCAGACCCACTCCCATCCCTGCCCCCAGCACTGCCCCAGCCCAGCCCATCCCCATCCCCATCCCTGCACCCAGCCCAGCCCCAGCCCCAGCCCTGCCCCAGCCCAGCCCCAGCCCTGGACCCATCCCCACCCCAGCCCCAGCCCTGCCCCAGCCCAGCCCCAGCCCTGGACCCAGCCCCACCCCAGCTCCAGCCCTGCCCCAGTTTCGGACCCAGCCCTGTCCCAGGCCCAGCCCAGACCCTAGCCCAGCCTCAGCCCTGGCCCCAGCCCTGCCGCAACCTCTGCCCTGCCCCAGCCCTGCCCCAGACCCAGATCAGCCTCCAGCCCCTAGCCCAGCCCCAGCCCCAGCCCCGGCCCCAGCCACAGCCCAGCCCCCGCCCCAGCCCTGCCCCAGCCCAGCCCCAGCCCCGGCCCCTGCCTTAGCCCCAGCTCCAGTCCTGCCCCATCCCAGCCCCCATCCCCAGCCCTGCCCAAGCCCTGCCCTCAGCCCAGCCCCAGCTACAGCCCAGCCCCAGCCCTTTCCCCAGCCCCAACCTTGGCCCCAGCCCAGCCCCAGCCCCAACCCTGCCCCAGCCCAGCCCCCGCCCCAGCCCCAGCCCCAACCTCAGTCCCAGCCCTGCTCCTAGCCCCGACCCCAGCCCCGGCCCCAGCCCTGTCCAGCCCCAGCCCCGGTCCCAGCCCCTGCCCAGGCCCACTCCCAGACCAGCCCCACCCTCGGCCCCAGCCCAGCCCCAGACCCAGCCCTGCCCCAGCCCAGCCCCAGCCACTGCCCAGCCCCAGCCCTGGACCCAGCCCCAGCCCTGGACCCTGCCCTGCCCCAGCCCCAGCCCTGGCCCAAACCCCAGCCCCAGCCCCGGCCCCAGCCCCAGCCCCTGCCCAGCCCCAGCCCTGGACCCAGCCCAACCCCAGCCCCAGCCCAGCCTCAGCCCCGGCCCCAGCTTTGCCCCAGCCCCACCCCTAGCCTAGCCCTGCCCTCAGCCCAGCCCCAGCCTTGCCCCAGCCCCAGCCCTAGGCCAGCCCTGCCCCCAGCCCCAGCCCCAGCCCCAGCCCCATCCTCGGCCCCAGCCCCACCCTCGGCCCCAGCCCAGCCCCAGCCCTAGCCCAGCCCCGCCCCAGCCACAGCCCAGCCCCAGCCCTGGCCCAAACCCCAGCCCCAGCCCTGGCCCGAGCCCCAGCCCCTGCCCAGCCCCAGCCCTGGACCCAGCCCAACCCCAGCCCCAGCCCAGCCTCAGCCCCGGCCCCAGCCTTGCCCCAGCCCCACCCCTAGCCTAGCCCTGCCCTCAGCCCAGCCCCAGCCCTGCCCCAGCCCCAGCCCTAGGCCAGCCCTGCCCCCAGCCCCACCCCCAGCCCCATCCTCGGCCCCAGCCCCACCCTCGGCCCCAGCCCAGCCCCAGCCCTAGCCCAGCCCCGCCCCAGCCACAGCCCAGCCCCAGGCCTGGACCCAGGCCCAGCCCAGCCCCAACCCAGCCCCAACCCAGCCCAGCCCTAGCCACAGCCGAGCCTTCAGCCCAGTCCTGCTTCAGCACCGGCCCCAGCCCAGCCCCACCCCTGCCCTAGACTTGGTTCCAGCCCTTACCCCAGCCCTGCCCTCAGCCCAGCCCCAGCCAGGCCCCAGCCCTGCCCCAGCCCAGCCCCAGCCCCTGCCCTGGACCCAGCTCTGCCCCGCCCCACTCCCATCCCTGCCCCCAGCCCTGTCCCCAGCCCCGGCCCCTGCCCCAGCCCAAGCCCTAGCCCAGTCCTGCCCTCAGCCCCAGCCCCAGCCCCAGCCCCCCCCTCAACCCCAGCCTAGCCCCAGCCCCAGCCCTAGCCCAGCTCTGCCCCAGCTCAGCCCCAGCCCCAGCCCTACCCCAGCCCTGCCCCAGCCCCACCCCTATCCTAGCCCTGCCCCCAGCCCAGCCCCAGCCCTGCCCCAGCCCCAGCCCTAGCCCCACCCTCGTCCCCAGCCCAGCCCCAACCCTAGCCCAGCCCTGCCCCCAGCCCCAGCCCAGCCCCAGCTCGGCCCCAGCCCTGCCCCACCCCGGCCCCAGCCCGGCCCCAGCCCTGCCCCAGCCCTGGACCCAGCCCCAGCCCCAGCCCTGCCCCAGCCCAGCCTCAGCTACAGCCCAGCCCCAGCCCCGGCCATAGCCCAAGCCCAGCCCCTCCGCTTCCCTGCCCCAGCCCCATCCCCATCCCTGCCCCCAGCCCAGCCCCAGCCCCAGCCCTGCCCCAACCCAGCCCCAGCCCTGGACCCAGCCCCAGCCCCAGCCCTGCCCGAGCCCAGCCTTAGTCCTGGACCCAGCCCCAGCCCCAGCCCTGGCCCAAACCCCAGCCCCAACCCTGGCCCCAGCCCCAGTCCCAGCACTAGCCCAGCCCCAGCCCCAGTCCTGCCCCAGCCCCAGCCCCAACACTAGCCCCTGCCCTGGCCCCAGCCCCGGCCCCAGCCCTGACCCCAGCCCAGCCCCAGCCCCAGCCCCAGCCCGGTGCCACCCCAGCCCCAGCCCCTGCCCAGCCCCTGCCCTGGACACAGCCCCAGCCCTAACCCAGCCCCAGCCCAGCCCCAGCCACCGCCCAGCCCCAGCCCTGGACCCCAGCCTCGGGCCCAGCCCTGCCCCAGGCCCAGCCCAGACCACAGCCCAGCCCCACCCACGGCCCCATCCCTGGCCCCAGCCCAGCCCTAGCCCAGCCCTGCACAGCCACAGGCCTAACCCAGCCCTGCCCTTAGCCCAGCCCCAGCCCTGCCCCAGCCCTGCCCCAGCCTCGGCCCCAGCCTTGTCCCAGGCCCAGCCCAGACCCTAGCCCAGCCTCAGCCCCGGCCCCAGCCCTGCCACAGCCCCAGCCCTGCCCCCAGCCCCACCCCCAGCCCCATCCTCGGCCCCAGCCCCACCCTCGGCCCCAGCCCAGCCCCAGCCCTAGCCCAGCCCCGCCCCAGCCACAGCCCAGCCCCAGGCCTGGACCCAGGCCCAGCCCAGCCCCAACCCAGCCCCAACCCAGCCCAGCCCTAGCCACAGCCGAGCCTTCAGCCCAGTCCTGCTTCAGCACCGGCCCCAGCCCAGCCCCACCCCTGCCCTAGACTTGGTTCCAGCCCTTACCCCAGCCCTGCCCTCAGCCCAGCCCGAGCCAGGCCCCAGCCCTGCCCCAGCCCAGCCCCAGCCCCTGCCCTGGACCCAGCTCTGCCCCGCCCCACTCCCATCCCTGCCCCCAGCCCTGTCCCCAGCCCCGGCCCCTGCCCCAGCCCAAGCCCTAGCCCAGTCCTGCCCTCAGCCCCAGCCCCAGCCCCAGCCCCCCCCTCAACCCCAGCCTAGCCCCAGCCCCAGCCCTAGCCCAGCTCTGCCCCAGCTCAGCCCCAGCCCCAGCCCTACCCCAACCCTGCCCCAGCCCCACCCCTATCCTAGCCCTGCCCCCAGCCCAGCCCCAGCCCTGCCCCAGCCCCAGCCCTAGCCCCACCCTCGTCCCCAGCCCAGCCCCAACCCTAGCCCAGCCCTGCCCCCAGCCCCAGCCCAGCCCCAGCTCGGCCCCAGCCCTGCCCCACCCCGGCCCCAGCCCGGCCCCAGCCCTGCCCCAGCCCTGGACCCAGCCCCAGCCCCAGCCCTGCCCCAGCCCAGCCTCAGCTACAGCCCAGCCCCAGCCCCGGCCATAGCCCAAGCCCAGCCCCTCCGCTTCCCTGCCCCAGCCCCATCCCCATCCCTGCCCCCAGCCCAGCCCCAGCCCCAGCCCTGCCCCAACCCAGCCCCAGCCCTGGACCCAGCCCCAGCCCCAGCCCTGCCCGAGCCCAGCCTTAGTCCTGGACCCAGCCCCAGCCCCAGCCCTGGCCCAAACCCCAGCCCCAACCCTGGCCCCAGCCCCAGTCCCAGCACTAGCCCAGCCCCAGCCCCAGTCCTGCCCCAGCCCCAGCCCCAACACTAGCCCCTGCCCTGGCCCCAGCCCCGGCCCCAGCCCCAACCCCAGCCCAGCCCCAGCCCCAGCCCCAGCCCGGTGCCACCCCAGCCCCAGCCCCTGCCCAGCCCCTGCCCTGGACACAGCCCCAGCCCTAACCCAGCCCCAGCCCAGCCCCAGCCACCGCCCAGCCCCAGCCCTGGACCCCAGCCTCGGGCCCAGCCCTGCCCCAGGCCCAGCCCAGACCACAGCCCAGCCCCACCCACGGCCCCATCCCTGGCCCCAGCCCAGCCCTAGCCCAGCCCTGCACAGCCACAGGCCTAACCCAGCCCTGCCCTTAGCCCAGCCCCAGCCCTGCCCCAGCCCTGCCCCAGCCTCGGCCCCAGCCTTGTCCCAGGCCCAGCCCAGACCCTAGCCCAGCCTCAGCCCCGGCCCCAGCCCTGCCACAGCCCCTGCCCTGCCCCAGCCCTGCCCCAGCCCCAGCCCAGCCTCCAGCCCCTGCCCTGCCCCAGCCCCAGCCCTAGCCCAGCCCTACCCTCAGGCCCCAGCCCCAGCCCCAGCCCTGCCCTTGACTTGGCTCCAGCCCCGACCCCAGCCCTCCTCCCTGCCCCTAGCCCTGCCCCCAACCCGGCCCCAGGCCAAGGCCCAGCCTCCAGCCTAGTTCTGCCCCATCCCCGGCCCCAGGCCAACCCCAGCCCTGTCCCCAGACCCTTCCCTGCCCCAGCCCGACCCCAGCCCAGTCCCGGTCCCAGCCCAGGACCAGCCCTGCCCCAGGCCCAGCCCAGACACCAGCCCAGCCTCCAGCCCCTAGCCCAGCCCCAGCCCCAGCCCTGGCCCCATCCTTGGGCCCAGCCCCCAACCAGACTCAGCCCCATCCCTGCCCCCAGCCCCGGACCCTGCCCTAGCCCCAGCCCTAGCCCAGCCCTGCCCCAGCCCAGCCCCAGCCCCAGCCCTGCCCCAGCCCAAGCCCTAGCCCAGTCCTGCCCTCAGCCCCAGCCCCAGCCCCACCCTCAACCCCAGCCTAGCCCCAGCCCCAGCCCTGCCCCAGCCCTGCCCCAGCCCAGACCCAGCCCCAGCCCAGCACCAGCCCGGCCCCAGCCCTGCCCCAGCTGTTGCCCCAGCCCTGTCCCCAGCCCCGACCCCTGCCCCAGCCACAGCCCTAGCCCAGCTCTGCCCCAGCTCAGCCCCAGCCCCAGCCCTACCCCAGCCCAGCCCCAGCCCCACCCCTAGCCTAGCCCTGCCCTCAGCCCAGACCCAGCCCCAGCCCAGAACCCAGCCCAGCCTCAGCCCCGGCCCCAGCCCTGCCCCAGCCCCAGACCTAGCCCAGCCCTGCCCTCAGCCACAGCCCAGACCCAGCCCTGCCCCGGCCCATCTCCAGCCCCAGCCCAGCCCCTGCCCTGGACCCAGCCCCAGTCGCAGCCCCGGGCCCAGCCCAGACCCTAGCCCAGCCTCAGCCCCGGCTCCAGTCCCCGCCCCAGCCCATCCCAGAACCCAGCCCAGCCCCAGCCACAGCCCAGCCCCAGCCCCAGCCCTAGCCCAGCCCTGCCCTCAGCCCAGCCCCAGCCCAGCCCTGCCCTCAGCCACAGCCCCAGCCCTGCCCCAGTCCCTGCCCCACCCCCAGTCCTGGTCCCAGCCCAGCCCCTGCCCTGCCCCAGCCCCAGCCCTAGCCCAGCCCTACCCTCAGGCCCCAGCCCCAGCCCCAGCCCTGCCCTTGACTTGGCTCCAGCCCCGACCCCAGCCCTGCTCCCAGCCCCTAGCCCTGCCCCCAACCCGGCCCCAGGCCAAGGCCCAGCCTCCAGCCTAGTTCTGCCCCATCCTCGGCCCCAGGCCAACCCCAGCCCTGTCCCCAGACCCTTCCCTGCCCCAGCCCGACCCCAGCCCAGTCCCGGTCCCAGCCCAGGACCAGCCCTGCCCCAGGCCCAGCCCAGACACCAGCCCAGCCTCCAGCCCCTAGCCCAGCCCCAGCCCCAGCCCTGGCCCCATCCTTGGGCCCAGCCCCCAACCAGACTCAGCCCCATCCCTGCCCCCAGCCCCGGCCCCTGCCCCAGCCCCAGCCCTAGCCCAGCCCTGCCCCAGCCCAGCCCCAGCCCCAGCCCAGCACCAGCACCAGCACGGCCCCAGCCCTGCCCCAGCTGTTGCCCCAGCCCTGTCCCCAGCCCCGACCCCAGCCCCAGCCCCAGCCCTGGCCCCATCCTTGGGCCCAGCCCCCAACCAGACTCAGCCCCATCCCTGCCCCCAGCCCCGGCCCCTGCCCCAGCCCCAGCCCTGCCCCAGCCCTGCCCCAGCCCAGACCCAGACCCAGCCCAGCACCAGCACCAGCACGGCCCCAGCCCTGCCCCAGCTGTTGCCCCAGCCCTGTCCCCAGCCCCGACCCCAGCCCCAGCCACAGCCCTAGCCCAGCTCTGCCCCAGCTCAGCCCCAGCCCCAGCCCTACCCCAGCCCTGCCCCAGCCCCACCCCTAGCCTAGCCCTGCCCTCAGCCAAGACCCAGCCCCAGCCCAGAACCCAGCCCAGCCTCAGCCCCGGCCCCAGCCCTGCCCCAGCCCCAGACCTAGCCCAGCCCTGCCCTCAGCCACAGCCCAGCCCCAGCCCTGCCCCGGCCCAGCCCCGGCCCCAGCCCCAGCCCCAACACTAGCCCCTGCCCTGACCCCAGCCCCAACCCCAGCCCAGCCCCAGCCCCAGCCCTGTGCCACCCCAGCCCCAGCCCAGCCCCTGCCCTGGACTCAGCCCCAGCCCTAACCCAGCCCCAGCCCAGCCCCAGCCACCGCCCAGCCCCAGCCCAGGACCCCAGCCTCAGGCCCAGCCCTGCCCCAGGCCCAGCCCAGACCCCAGCCCAGCCCCACCCACGGCCCCATCCCTGGCCCCAGCCCAGCCCTAGCCCAGCCCTACACAGCCACAGCCCTAACCCAGCCCTGCCCTTAGCCCAGCCCCAGCCCTGCCCCAGCCCTGCCCCAGCCTCGGCCCCAGCCTTGTCCCAGGCCCAGCCCAGACCCTAGCCTAGCCTCAGCCCCGGCCCCAGCCCTGCCGCAGCCCCTGCCCTGCCCTGCCCCAGCCCTGCCCCAGCCCCAGCCCAGCCTCCAGCCCCTAGCCCAGCCCCAGCCCCAGCCCTGTCCCCATCCTTGGGCCCAGCCCCCAACCCAGACTCAGCCCCATCCCTGCCCCCAGCCCCGGCCCCTGCCCCAGCCCCAGCCCCAGCCCTGCCCCAGCCCAGCCCCACCTACAGCCCAGCCCCAGCCCCGACCACAGCCCCAGCCCCAGCCCCATCCGTTCCCCCAGACCAGCCCAGCCCCATCCCCATCCCTACCCCCAGCCCAGCCCCAGCCCCAGCCCTGCCCCAGCCCAGCCCCAGCCCTGGCCCCAGCCCCAGTCCCAGCACTGCCCGAGCCCAGCCTCAGTCCTGGACCCAGCCCCAGCCCCAGCCCCAGCCCTGGCCCAAACCCCAACCCCAGCCCTGGCCCCAGCCCCAGTCCCAGCACTAGCCCAGCCCCAGCCCCAGTCCTGCCCCAGCCCCAGCCCCAACACTAGCCCCCTGCCCTGGCCCCAGCCCCAACCCCAGCCCAGCCCCAGCCCCAGCCCCAGCCCTGTGCCACCCCAGCCCTAGCCCCAGCCCAGCCCCTGCCCTGGACACAGCCCCAGCCCTAACCTAGCCCCAGCCCAGCCCCAGCCACCGCCCAGCCCCAGCCCTGGACCCCAGCCTCGGGCCCAGCCCTGCCCCAGGCCCAGCCCAGACCCCAGCCCAGCCCCACCCACGGCCCCATCCCCGGCCCCAGCCCAGCCCTAGCCCAGCCCTGCACAGCCCCAGCCCTGCCCCAGCCCTGCCCCAGCCTCGGCCCCAGCCTTGTCCCAGGCCCAGCCCAGACCCTAGCCCAGCCTCAGCCCCGGCCCCAGCCCTGCCGCAGACCCTGACCTGCCCCAGCCCTGCCCCAGCCCCAGCCCAACCCCAGCCCCAGCCCTGGCCCCATCCTTGGGCCCAGCCCCCAACCCAGACTCAGCCCCATCCCTGCCCCAGCCCCAGCCCTAGCCCAGCCCTGCCCCAGCCCAGCCCCAGCCCCAGCCCTGCCCCAGCCGAAGCCCCTAGCCCAGTCCTGCCCTCAGCCCCAGCCCCAGCCCCACCCTCAACCCCCAGCCTAGCCCCAGCCCCAAGCCCTGCCCCAGCCCTGCCCCAGCCCAGACCCAGACCCAGCCCAGCACCAGCCCGGCCCCAGCCCTGCCCCAGCTGTTGCCCCAGCCCTGTCCCCAGCCCCGACCCCTGCCCCAGCCACAGCCCTAGCCCAGCTCTGCCCCAGCTCAGCCCCAGCCCCAGCCCTACCCCAGCCCTGCCCCAGCCCCACCCCTAGCCTAGCCCTGCCCTCAGCCCAGACCCAGCAAGAGCCCAGAACCCAGCCCAGCCTCAGCCCCGGCCCCAGCCCTGCCCCAGCCCCAGACCTAGCCCAGCCCTGCCCTCAGCCACAGCCCAGCCCCAGCCCTGCCCCGGCCCAGCCCAGACCCCAGCCCAGCCCCAGCCACAGCCCTGCCCCAGCCCCAGCCCTAGCCCAGCCCTGCCCTCAGCCCAGCCCCAGCCCCAGCCCAGCCCTGCCCTCAGCCACAGCCCCAGTCCCAGCCCAGCCCCTGCCCTGCCCCAGCCCCAGACTTAGCCCAGCCCTACCCTCAGGCCCCAGCCCCAGCCCCAGCCCCAGCCCTGCCCTTGACTTGGCTCCAGCCCCGACCCCAGCCCTGCTCCCAGCCCCTAGCCCTGCCCCCAACCCGGCCCCAGGCCAAGGCCCAGCCTCCAGCCTAGTTCTGCCCCATCCTCGGCCCCAGGTCAGCCCCAGCCCTGTCCCCAGACCCTTCCCTGCCCCAGCCCGCCCCCAGCCCAGTCCCGGTCCCAGCCCAGGACCAGCCCTGCCCCAGGCCCAGCCCAGACCCCAGCCCAGCCTCCAGCCCCTAGCCCAGCCCCCAGCCCCAGCCCTGGCCCCAGCCCCAGTCCCAGCCCTGCCCGAGCCCAGCCTCAGTCCTGGACCCAGCCCCAGCCCCAGCCGCAGCCCTGGCCCAAACCCCAGCCCCAGCCCTGGCCCCAGCCCCAGTCCCAGCACTAGCCCAGCCCCAGCCCCAGTCCTGCCCCAGCCCCAGCCCCAACACTAGCCCCTGCCCTGGCCCCAGCCCCAACCCCAGCCCAGCCCCAGCCCCAGCCCCAGCCCTGTGCCACCCCAGCCCTAGCCCCAGCCCAGCCCCTGCCCTGGACACAGCCCCAGCCCTAACCTAGCCCCAGCTCAGCCCCAGCCACCGCCCAGCCCCAGCCCTGGACCCCAGCCTCGGGCCCAGCCCTGCCCCAGGCCCAGCCCAGATCCCAGCCCAGCCCCACCCACGGCCCCAGCCCCGGCCCCAGCCCAGTCCTAGCCCAGCCCTGCACAGCCACAGCCCTAACCCAGCCCTGCCCTTAGCCCAGCCCCAGCCCTGCCCCAGCCCTGCCCCAGCCTCGGCCCCAGCCTTGTCCCAGGCCCAGCCCAGACCCTAGCCCAGCCTCAGCCCCGGCCCCAGCCCTGCCGCAGCCCCTGCCCTGCTCCAGCCCTGCCCCAGCCCCAGCCCAACCCCAGCCCCAGCCCTGGCCCCATCCTTGGGCCCAGCCCCCAACCCAGACTCAGCCCCATCCCTTCCCCAGCCCCAGCCCTAGCCCAGCCCTGCCCCAGCCCAGCCCCAGCCCCAGCCCTAGCCCAGCCCTGCCCCAGCCCAGCCCCAGCCCCAGCCCTGCCCCAGCCCAAGCCCTAGCCCAGTCCTGCCCTCAGCCCCAGCCCCAGCCCCACCCTCAACCCCAGCCTAGCCCCAGCCCCAGCCCTGCCCCAGACCAGACCCAGCCCCAGCCCAGCCCCAGCCCGGCCCCAGCCCTGCCCCAGCTGTTGCCCCAGCCCTGTCCCCAGCCCCGACCCCTGCCCCAGCCACAGCCCTAGCCCAGCTCTGCCCCAGCTCAGCCCCAGCCCCAGCCCTACCCCAGCCCTGCCCCAGCCCCACCCCTAGCCTAGCCCTGCCCTCAGCCCAGACCCAGCAAGAGCCCAGAACCCAGCCCAGCCTCAGCCCCGGCCCCAGCCCTGCCCCAGCCCCAGACCTAGCCCAGCCCTGCCCTCAGCCACAGCCCAGCCCCAGCCCTGCCCCGGCCCAGCCCCAGACCCAGCCCAGCCCCTGCCCTGGACCCTGCCCCAGTCGCAGCCCCGGGCCCAGCCCAGACCCCAGCCCAGCCCCAGCCACAGCCCTGCCCCAGCCCCAGCCCTAGCCCAGCCCTGCCCTCAGCCCAGCCCCAGCCCCAGCCCAGCCCTGCCCTCAGCCACAGCCCCAGTCCCAGCCCAGGCCCTGCCCTGCCCCAGCCCCAGACCTAGCCCAGCCCTACCCTCAGGCCCCAGCCCCAGCCCCAGCCCCAGCCCTGCCCTTGACTTGGCTCCAGCCCCGACCCCAGCCCTGCTCCCAGCCCCTCGCCCTGCCCCCAACCCGGCCCCAGGCCAAGGCCCAGCCTCCAGCCTAGTTCTGCCCCATTCTCCGCCCCAGGCCAGCCCCAGCCCTGTCCCCAGACCCTTCCCTGCCCCAGCCCGCCCCCAGCCCAGTCCCGGTCCCAGCCCAGGACCAGCCCTGCCCCAGGCCCAGCCCAGACCCCAGCCCAGCCTCCAGCCTCTAGCCCAGCCCCAGCCCCAGCCCTGGCCCCATCCTTGGGCCCAGCCCCCAACCCAGACTCAGCCCCAGCCCTGCCCCCAGCCCTGGCCCCTGCCCCAGCCCCAGCCCTAGCCCAGCCCTGCCCCAGCCCAGCCCCAGCCCCAGCCCTGCCCCAGCCCAAGACCTAGCCCAGTCCTGCCCTCAGCCCCAGCCCCAGCCCCACCCTCAACCCCAGCCTAGCCCCAGCCCCAGCCCTGCCCCAGCCCTGCCCCAGCCCAGACCCAGCCCCAGCCCAGCACCAGCCCGGCCCCAGCCCTGCCCCAGCTGTTGCCCCAGCCCTGTCCCCAGCCCCGACCCCAGCCCCAGCCACAGCCCTAGCCCAGCCCTGCCCTCAGCCACAGCCCAGCCCCAGCCCTGCCCCGGCCCAGCTCCAGCCCCAGCCCAGCCCCTGCCCTGGACCCAGCCCCAGTCGCAGCCCCGGGCCCAGCCCAGGACCCTAGCCCAGCCTCAGCCCCGGCTCCAGTCCCCGCCCCCAACCCAGCCCAGAACCCAGCCCCGCCCCAGCCACAGCCCTGCCCCAGCCCCAGCCCTACCCCAGCCCTGCCCTCAGCCCAGCCCCAGCCCCAGCCCAGCCCTGCCCTCAGCCACAGCCCCAGCCCCAGACCTGCCCCAGTCCCTGCCCCAGCCCAGTCCTGGTCCCAGCCCAGCCCCTGCCCTGCCCCAGCCCCAGCCCTAGCCCAGCCCTACCCTCAGGCCCCAGCCCCAGCCCCAGCCCCAGCCCTGCCCCAGCCCAGCCCGAGCCCTGGACCCAGCCCCAGCCCAGCCCTAGCCCAGCCCTGCCCTACCCCCGCCCAGCCCAGAACCCAGCCCAGCCCCAGCCCTGGACCCAGCCCAGCCCCAGCCCCAGCCCTGGCCCCAGCCCCGGCCCCCAGCCCCAGCCCTATCCCAGCCCCAGTCCTGCCCCAGCCCCGGCCCCAGCCTCGGCCCCAGCCCTGCCCCAGCCCTGCCCTCAGCCCCAGCCCCAACCCCACCCTCGGCCTCAGCCCAGCCCTGCCCTACCCCCGCCCAGCCCAGAACCCAGCCAAGCCTCAGCCCTGGACCCAGCCCAGCCCCAGCCCCAGCCTGGCCCCAGCCCCAGCCCCAGCCCCAGCCCAGCCCGAGCCCTGGACCCAGCCCCAGCCCAGCCCTAGCCCAGCCCCGCCCTACCCCCCGCCCAGCCCAGAACCCAGCCCAGCCCCAGCCCTGGACCCAGCCCAGCCCCAGCCCCAGCCCTGGCCCCAGCCCCGGCCCCAGCCCCAGCCCTGCCCCAGCCCAGCCCGAGCCCTGGACCCAGCCCCAGCCCAGCCCTAGCCCAGCCCTGCCCTACCCCTGCTCAGCCCAGAACCCAGCCCAGCCCCAGCCCTGGCCCCAGCCCCGGCCCCAGCCCCAGCCCTGGCCCCAGCCCCTGTCCTGCCCCAGCCCCGGCCCCAGCACTGGCCCCTGCCAAGCCCCACTCCCATCCCTGCCCCCAGCCCTGCCCCAGCCCAGGCCCCAGCCCCAGCCCCGGCCCCAGCCCGGTTCTAGCCCCAGTCCTGCCCCAGCCCCAGCCCCAGCCCCGGACCCAGCCCTGTCCCAGCCCCAGCCCCAGGCCCAGCCCCGGCCCTGCCCTAGACTTGGTTCCAGCCCTGACCCCAGCCCTGCCCTCAGCCCAGTCCCAGCCAGGGCCCCAGCCCTGTCCGCAGCCCCGCCCCCAGCCCCAGCCCCACCCTCGGCTTCAGCGCAGCCCTGCCTAACCCCAGCCCAGCCCAGAACCCAGCCCAGCCCCAACCCCAGCCCCAGCCCTGCCCCAGCCCAGCCCCAGCACCAGCCCCAGCCCAGCCCCAGCCCAGCCCTAGCCCAGCCCTGCCCTAGCCCAAGCCCACCCTCCAGTCCCTAGCCCAGCCCCAGCTCAGCCCCACCCAGCCCCACCCCAGCCTCATGCCCAGCCCTGCCAGAGCCCAGACCCAGCCACAGCGCAGCCCCAGCCCTGGACCCCAGCCCGGGCTCAGCCCTGCCCCAGGCCCAGCCCAGACCCCAGCCCAGCCCCACCCACGGCCCCATCCCCAGCCCCAGCCCTGCCCCAGCCCCGGGTCCAGCCCCGGCCCCAGACTCGGCCCCCAGCCCAGCCCCAGCCCTACCCCAGCCCAGTCCCGGTCCCAGCCCAGCCCCAGCCCTGGCCCCAGCCCTAGCCCCAGCCCTGCCCAAGACTTGGTTACAGCCCCAGCCACAGCCCAGTTCCAGCCACAGCCTGAGCCCCGGCCCCAGCCCTTCCCCAACCCCAGCCCTAGCCCAGCCGTGCCTTCAACCCCAGCCACAGCCCAGCCCCTGCCCCAACCCTGTCCCAGCCCCAGTCCTGCCCCAGCCCCAGCCCCAGCCCCAGCCCAGCCATAGACTTGGTTACCGCCCCAGCCCCAGCCCTGCCCCCAGACCACCCCAGGCCAAGGCCCAGCCTCCAGCCCAGTCCTGCTTCAGCACCAGCCCCAACCCAGCCCCAGCCCCGGCCCCCAACCTCAGTCGCAGCCCAGCCCCAACACCGGCCCCAGCCACAGCCCAGCCCCAGCCCTGGACCCAGCCCAGCCCCAGCCCCAGACCTGCCCCAGCCTAGCCCCACCCCTGTCCCCAGCCCCAGCCCCAGCACAGCCCTAGCCCCAGCCCTAGCCCAGACGTGCCCTCAGCCCCAGCCACAACCCAGCCCCAGCCCCAGCCCTGTCCCAGCCCCAGTCCTGCCCCAGCCCCGGCCCCAGCCCCGGCCCCTGCCCAGCCCCACTCCCATCTCTGCCCCCAGCGCTGCCCCAGCCCCAGCCCCAGCCCTGTCCCAGTCCCTGCCTCAGCCCCAGCCCCAGCCCCAGCCCCACCCCCTTGCCCCAGCCCCGGCCCCAGCCCTTCCCCAGCCCCAGCCCTAGCCCAGCCGTGCCCTCAGCCCCAGCCCCATCCTGCCCCCAGCCCCGGCTCCTGCCCCAGCCCCAGCCCTAGCCCAGCCCTGCCCCAGCCCAGCCCCAGCCCCAGCCCTGCCCCAGCCCAAGCCCTAGCCCAGTCCTGCCCTCAGCCCCAGCCCCAGCCCCCACCCTCAACCCCAGCCTAGCCCCAGCCCCAGCCCTGCCCCAGCCCTGCCCCAGCCCAGACCCAGCCCCAGCCCAGCACCAGCCCGGCCCCAGCCCTGCCCCAGCTGTTGCCCCAGCCCTGTCCCCAGCCCCGACCCCTGCCCCAGCCACAGCCCTAGCCCAGCTCTGCCCCAGCTCAGCCCCAGCACCAGCCCTACCCCAGCCCTGCCCCAGCCCCACCCCTAGCCTAGCCCTGCCCTCAGCCAAGACCCAGCCCCAGCCCAGAACCCAGCCCAGCCTCAGACCCGGCCCCAGCCCTGCCCCAGCCCCAGACCTAGCCCAGCCCTGCCCTCAGCCACAGCCCAGCCCCAGCCCTACCCCGGCCCAGCCCCGGCCCCAGCCCCAGCCCCAACACTAGCCCCTGCCCTGGCCCCAGCCCCAACCCCAGCCCAGCCCCAGCCCCAGCCCCAGCCCTGTGCCACCCCAGCCCCAGCCCTAACCCAGCCCCAGCCCAGCCCCAGCCACCGCCCAGCCCCAGCCCAGGACCCCAGCCTCGGGCCCAGCCCTGCCCCAGGCCCAGCCCAGACCCCAGCCCAGCCCCACCCACGGCCCCATCCCTGGCCCCAGCCCAGCCCTAGCCCAGCCCTGCACAGCCACAGCCCTAACCCAGCCCTACCCTTAGCCCAGCCCCAGCCCTGCCCCAGCCCTGCCCCAGCCCTGTCCACAGCCCCAGCCCCTGCCCTAGCCCCAGCTCCAGTCCTGCCCCATCTCAGCCCCCCATCCCCAGCCCTGCCCAAGCCCTGCCCTCAGCCCAGCCCCAGCCCCAGCCCTGGCCCCAGCCCTGTCCCCAGCACCAGTCACAGCCACAGCCACACCCTCGGCACCAGCCCAGCCCCAGCCCCAGCCCCAACCTTGGCCCCAGCCCAGCCCCAATTCCAGCCCTGCCCCAGCCCTGCCCCAGCCCCGGCCCCAGCCCCAGCCCCAGCCTCGGCCCCCAGCCCTGCCCCAGCCCTGCCCTCAGCCCCAGCCCCAACCCCACCCTCGGCCTCAGCCCAGCCCTGCCCTACCCCCGCCCAGCCCAGAACCCAGCCAAGCCTCAGCCCTGGACCCAGCCCAGCCCCAGCCCCAGCCTGGCCCCAGCCCCAGCCCCAGCCCCAGCCCTGCCCCAGCCCAGCCCGAGCCCTGGACCCAGCCCCAGCCCAGCCCTAGCCCAGCCCTGCCCTACCCCCGCCCAGCCCAGAACCCAGCCCAGGCCCAGCCCTGGCCCCAGCCCCGGCCCCAGCCCCAGCCCTGTCCCAGCCCCTGTCCTGCCCCAGCCCCGGCCCCAGCACTGGCCCCTGCCAAGCCCCACTCCCATCCCTGCCCCCAGCCCTGCCCCAGCCCAGGCCCCAGCCCCAGCCCGGTTCTAGCCCCAGTCCTGCCCCAGCCCCAGCCCCAGCCCCGGACCCAGCCCTGTCCCAGCCCCAGCCCCTGGCCCAGCCCCGGCCCTACACTTGGTTCCACCCCTGACCCCGGCCCTGCCCTAGACTTGGTTCCAGCCCTAACCCCAGCCCCGGCCCCAACCTCAGTCGCAGCCCAGCCCCAACCCCGGCCCCAGCCACAGCCCAGCCCCAGCCCCAGACCTGCCCCAGCCCCAGTCCTGCCCCAGCCCCGGCCCCAGCCCCGGCCCCTGCCCAGCCCCACTCCCATCGCTGCCCCCAGCGCTGCCCCAGCCCCAGCCCCAGCCCTGTCCCAGTCCCTGCTTCAGCCTCAGCCCCAGCCCCAGCCCCACCCCTGGACCCAGCCCCGGCCCCAGCCCTTCCCCAGCCCCAGCCCTAGCCCAACTGTGCCCTCAGCCCCAGCCCCAGCCCTGGACCCAGCCCCAGCCCAGCCCAGCCCTGGACCAAGCCCCAGCCGCAGCCCCGGCACCAGCCCAGCCCTACCCCAGCCCTGCCCCAGCCCCAGCTTCTACCCCCGGCCCCAGCCCCGGCCCCTGCCCAGCCCTACTCCCATCCCTGCCCCCAGCCTTGCCCCAGCCCCAGCCCTGACCCATCCCCAGCCCAGCCATAGACTTGGTTCCTGCCCCAGCCCCAGCCCAGAACCCAGCCCAGCCTCAGTCCCCGCCGCAGCCCTGCCCCAGCCCCAGACCTAGCCCAGCCCTGCCCTGGCCCAGCCCAGCCCCCAGCCCAGCCCCACCCACGGCCCCAGCCCCGGCCCCAGCCCAGCCCCCGCCCTGCCCTCAGCCCCAGCCCTGCACCGAACCCAGCCCCAGCCCCGGCCCCTACCCCAGCCCCAGCCCTAGCCCAGCCCTGCCCTCAGCCCCAGCCCCAGCCCCAGCCCAGCCCCTGCCCTGGACCCAGCCCCAGACCAGCCCAGCCCAGCCCCAGCCACAGCCCAGCCCCAGCCCTGGACCCAGCCCCATTCGCAGCCCCCACCCCCAGCCCAGATCCTAGCCCAGCCTCAGCCCGGCTCCAGTCCCCGCCCCAGCCGCAGCCCAGCCCCAGCCCCAGCCCAGCCCCCCTGCCCAGCCCCCACTCCCATCCCTGCCCCCCAGCCCTGCCCCAGCCCCAGCCCCAGCCCTGGCCCCAGCTTGTCCCAGCCCCAGTCCTGCCCCAGCCCCGGCCCCAGCCCATCCCCATCCCCAGCCCAGCCATAGAATTGGTTCCGCCCCAGCCCCAGCCCTGCCCCCAGCCCAGCCCCAGCCCCAAACTCAGTCCCAGCCCTGCCCAAGAATCGGGCTCAGTCCTGTCCCAGGACCCAGCCCCGGCTCCAGTCCCTGCCCCAGCCCAGCCCAGAACCCAGCCCCCGCCCCAGCCACAGCCCCTGCCCCAGCCCCAGCCCTAGCCCAGCCCTGCCCTCAGCCACAGCCCCAGCCCCAGCCCTGCCCCAATCCCTGCCCCAGCCCAGTCCTGGTCCCCAGCCCAGCCCCTGACCTGCCCCAGCCTCAGCCCCAGCCCTGCCCCAGCCCCAGCCCTAGCCCAGCCCTACCCTCAGGCCCCAGCCCCAGCCCTGCCCTTGACTTGGTTCCAGCCCCGACCCCAGCCCATCTCCCAGCCCCTAGCCCTGCCCCCAACCCGGCCCCAGGCCAAGGCCCAGCCTCCAGCCTAGTTCTGCCCCATCCCCTGCCCCAGGCCAGCCCCCAGCCCTGTCCCCAGACCCTTCCCTGCCCCAGCCCGACCCCAGCCCAGTCCCGGTCCCAGCCCAGGACCAGCCCTGCCCCAGGCCCAGCCCAGACCCCAGCCCAGCCCCACCCTCGGCCCCAGCCCAGCCCCAGCCCCTGCCCTGGACCCAGCCCTCAGCCCAGGCCCAGCCCTGCCAAAGCCCCAACCCCAGCCCCAGCCCTAGACCTACCCCAGCCCTGCCCCAGCCACGGGCCCAGCCCTGCCCCAGGCCCAGCCCAGAACCCAGTCCAGGCCCAACCTCAGCTCCAGTCCTGCCCCAGCCCCCAGTCCTGCCCCTGCCCTGGCCCCAGCCCTAGCCCCAGCCCTGCCCAAGACTTGGTTACAGCCCCAGCCCCAGCCCTGTCCCAGCCCAGTCCCAGCCCCAGCCCTACTCCAGCCCTGCCCCAGACTCGGGCCCAGCCCTGACCTCAGCCCCAGCCCCAGCCCCAGCCCCAGCCTCGGCCCCAGCCCTGCCCCAGCCCTGCCCTCAGCCCCAGCCCCAACCCCATCCTCGGCCTCAGCCCAGCCCCTGCCCTACCCCCCGCCCAGCCCAGAACCCAGCCCAGCCTCAGCCCTGGACCCAGCCCTAGCCCTGCCCCAGCCCAGCCCCAGCACCAGCCCCAGCCCAGCCCCAGCCCTGGACCGAGCCCCAGCCCAAGCCCTAGGCCAGCCCTGCCCTAGCCCAAGCCCAGCCTCCAGTCCCTAGCCCAGCCCCAGCTCAGCCCCCAACCAGCCCCAGCCCTGCCCCAGGCCCAGCCCAGAACCCAGTCCAGGCCCAACCTCAGCTCCAGTCCTGCCCCAGCCCCAGTCCTGCCCCTGCCCTGGCCCCAGCCCTAGCCCCAGCCCTGCCCAAGACTTGGTTACAGCCCCAGCCCCAGCCCTGTCCCAGCCCAGTCCCAGCCCCAGCCCTACTCCAGCCCTGCCCCAGACTCGGGCCCAGCCCTGACCTCAGCCCCAGCCCCAGCCCCAGCCCCAGCCGCGGCCCCAGCCCTACCCCAGCCCCAGTCCTGCCCCTGCCCCCATCCCCAGCCTCATCCAAAGCCCTGTCCCAGCCCAGCCCCCACCCTCAGCCCTAGCCCAGCCCTGCCCTCAGCCCCAGCCCCAGCCCCACCCTCGGCCTAAGCCCAGCCGTGCCCTACCCCCGCCCAGCCCAGAACCCAGCCCAGCCCCAGGCCTGGACCCAGCCCAGCCCCAGCCCCAGCCCTGGCCCCAGCCCCAGCCCCAGCCCTGGCCCCAGCCCCAGCCCCAGCCCCAGCCCCAGCCCTGCCCCAGCCCAGCCCCAGCACCAGCCCCGGCCCAGCCCCAGCCCTGGACCAAGCTCCAGACGCAGCCCCGGGCCCCAGCCCCAGCCCTGTCCCAGCCCCAGTCCTGCCCCAGCCCCGGCCCCAGCACTGGCCCCTGCCCAGCCCCACTCCCATCCCTGCCCCCAGCCCTGCCCCAGCCCCAGCCCCAGCCCCGGCCCCAGCTCTGTCCCAGCCCCCTGTCCTGCCCCAGCCCCAGGCCCAGCCCCAGCCCTGGATCCAGCCCTGTCCCAGCCCCAGCCCCAGGCCCAGCCCCGGCCCTAGGCTTGGTTCCAGCCCTGACCCCAGCCCTGCTCTCAGCCCAGCCCCAGCCAGGCTCCACCCCTGTCCACAGCCACCGCCCCAGCCCCAGCCCCACCCTCGGCCTCAGCCCAGCCCTGCCTAACCCCAGCCCAGACCAGAACCCAGCCCAGCACCAGCCCCGGCCCCAGCCCTGCCGCAGCCCCAGCCCCAGCCCCAGCCCCACCCTTGGCCTAAGTCCAGCCCCAGCCCTGTCCCAGCCCAGCCCCAGCCCCAGCCCCTGGCCCCAACCTCAGTCCCAGCCCTGCTCCTAGCCCCGACGCCAGCACCGGCTCCTGCCCAGATCCACTCCCATCCCTGCCCCATGCCCTGCCCCAGCCCCAGCCCCAGCCTCAGTCCTGCCCCAACCCCGGCCCCAGCCCCGGCCCCTGCCCATCCCTGCCCCCAGCCCAGCCCCACCCTCGGCCCCAGCCCAGCCCCAGCCCCAGCCCTGCCCCAGCCCGGCCCCAGCCACCGCCCAGCCCCAGCCCTGGACCCAGCCCAGCCCCAGCCCCAGCCCCAGCCCCACCCTCGGCCTCAGGCCCAGCCCTGCCTAACCCCAGCCCAGACCAGAACCCAGCCCAGCACCAGCCCCAGCCCCAGCCCCACCCTTGGCCTAAGTCCAGCACCAGCCCTGTCCCAGCCCAGCCCCAGCCCCAGCCCCGGCCCCAACCTCAGTCCCAGCCCTGCTCCTAGCCCCGACGCCAGCACCGGCTCCTGCCCAGATCCACTCCCATCCCTGCCCCATGCCCTGCCCCAGCCCCAGCCCCAGCCTCAGTCCTGCCCCAACCCCGGCCCCCAGCCCCGGCCACTGCCCATCCCTGCCCCCAGCCCAGCCCCACCCTCGGCCCCAGCCCAGCCCCAGCCCCAGCCCTGCCCCAGCCCGGCCCCAGCCACCGCCCAGCCCCCAGCCCTGGACCCAGCCCAGCCCCAGCCCCAGCCCCAGCCCCAGCGTCAGCCCTGGACCCAGCCCAGCCCCAGCCCAGCCCCAGCCCCAGCCTTGCTCCAGCCCAGCCCCAGCCCTAGACCCAGCCCAGCCCCAGCCCCAGCCCCGGCTCCAGCCCCAGCCCTGCCCAAGCCCTGCCTCAGCCCCAGCCCAGCCTCCAGACAGTAGCCCAGCCCCAGCCCCTGCCCTGGCCCCACCCCAGCCCCAGCCTTGCCCCAGCCCCGGCCCCAGCCCCGGCCCCAGACTCGGCCCCAGCCCTGCCCCAGCCCTGGCCCCAGCCCCTTCCCTGCCCCAGACCTACCCCAGCGCAGTCCCGGTCCCAGCCCAGACCCTGCCCTGCCCCAGCCCAGCCCCAGCCCCAGCCCCACCCTCGGCCTCAGCCCAGCCCTGCCCTACCCCCACCCAGCCCAGTACCCAGCCCAGCCTCAGCCCTGGACCCAGCCCTGCCCCAGCCCCAGCCCTGGCCCCAGCCCCAACCCCCAGCCCCAGCCCCAGCACCAGCCCCAGCCCAGCCCCAGCCCTGCCCCAGCCCAAGCCCTGCCCCAGCCCCAGCCCCAGCCACAGACCCGGCCCCAGCTCTGACCCCAGCCCACCCTCAGCCCCGGCCCCAGCCCTGCCCCAGCCCCAGTCCTGCCCCCTGCCCCAGCCCCAGCCCCAGCCCCAGCCCCACCCCAGACTCATCCCCAGCCCTACCCCTGCCCAGTCCCGGTCCCAGCCCAGCCCCAGACCTGCCCCAGCCCAGCCCCAGCCCCAGCCGCAGCCCCAGCCCCACCCTCGGCCTCAGCCCAGCCCTGCTCTACCCCCCGCCCAGCCCAGAAACCAGCCCAGCCCCAGCCCCGACCCCAGCCCTGCCGCAGCCCCAGCCCCAGCCCCAACCTCGGCCTCAGCCCAGCCCTGCCCTACCCCCACCCAGCCCAGAACCCAGCCCAGCACCAGCCCTGGCCCCAGCCCCAACCTCGGCCCCAGCCCAGCCCCAGCCCCAGCCCCAGCCCCAACCTCGGCCCAGCCCAGCCCCAGCCACAGCCCCAGCCCCAGCCCTGCCCCAGCCCCAGCCCCAGCCACAACCCAGCCCCAGCCCTGGACCCAGCCCAGCCCTGCCCCAGCCCTGCCCACAGCCCAGCCCCAGCCCTTCCCCAGCCCCAGCCCTGGACCCAGCCCCAGCCCCAGCCCCAGCCCAGCCCTGCCCCAGCCCTGCCCACAGCCCAGCCCCTGCCCTTCCCCAGCCCCAGCCCTAACCCAGCCCTGCCGTCAGCCCCAGCCCCAGCCCCAGCCCCGGCCCCAACCTCACTCCCAGCCCTACCCCAGCCCCGACACCAGCGCCGGCCACAGCCCTGCTTCAGCCATGGGCCCAGCCCTGCCCCAGGCCCAGCCCAGAACCCAGTCCAGGCCCACCCTCAGCCCCAGCCCTGCCCCAGCCCCACTCCTGCCCCAGCCCTGGCCCCAGCCCAGACCCTAGCCCAGCCTCAGCCCCGGCTCCAGTCCCCGCCCAAGCCCAGCCCTGCTCCCAGCCCCGGCTCCAGCCCTACCCCAGCCCTGCCCCCAGCCTCGGGCCCAGCCCTGTCCCAGGCCCAGCCCAGACCCTAGCCCAGCCTCAGCCCTGGCCCCAGACCTGCCACAGCCCCAGCCCTGCCCCAGCCCTGCCTCAGCCCCAGCCCAGCCTCCAGCCTGTAGCCCAGCCCCAGCCCCAGCCCTGGCCCCATCCTTGGCCCAGCCCCAAACCCAGACTCAGCCCCATCCTTTCCCCCAGCCCCAGCCGCAGCCCAGCCCCAGCCCTGCCCCAGCCCCAGTCCTGCCACAGCCCAGCACCAGCCCCAGCCCCAGCCCTGCCCTCACCCTAGCCCCAGACCCAGCCTAGCCCCAGCCCTGCCCCAGACCCCGGCCCCAGCCCTGCCCAAGCCCGAGCCCCAGCCCCAGCCCCGGCCCCAGCCCTGCCCCAGCCACAGTCTTGTCCCTGCCCCAGCCCTGTCCCCAGCCCCACCCTTGGCCCCAGCCCAGCCCCAGCCCCAGCCCCAGCCCCAGGCCCCAACCTCAGTCCCAGCCCTGCTCCCAGCCCCGACCCCAGCCCCAGCCCTAGCCCTACCCCAGCCCTGCCCCAGCCACGGGCCCAGCCCTGCCCCAGGCCCAGCCCAGAACCCAGTCCAGGCCCAACCTCAGCTCCAGTCCTGCCCCAGCCCCAGTCCTGCCCCAGCCCTGGCCCCAGCCCTGCCCAAGACTTGTTTACAGCCCCAGCCCCAGCCCTGTCCCAGCCCAGCCTCAGCACCGGCCCCAGCCCTTCCCCAGCCCCAGCCCTGGACCCAGCCCCAGCTCAGCCCCAGCCCCAGCCCTGCCCAAACCTTGGTTCCAGCCCCAGCCCCAGCCCCAGACCTGCCCCAGCCCAACCCAAGCCACAGCCCTGCCCCAGACCCAGCCCCAGCCCAGCCCCTGCCCCAGCCCTACCCCAGCCCATCCCCAGCCCCAGCCCTACCCCAGCCCTGCCCCAGGCCCAGCCCAGAACCCAGCCCAGCCCCACCCTCATTCCCAGCCCAGCCCCGCCCCCAGCCCTGCCCCAGCCCTGCCCTCAGCCCAGCCCCAGCCCCAGCCCTGCAAAGCTACAGCCCTAACCCAGCCCTGCCCTTAGCCCAGCCTCAGCCCTGCCCCAGCCCTATCCCAGCCCTACCCTTAGCCCAACCCCATCCCTGCCCCAGCCCCAGCCCCAGCCCCAGCCCCACCCTCGGCCCCAGCCCAGCCCGGCCCTAGCCCAGCCCAGCCCCAGCCCCAGCCCAGCCCCAGCCCTGGACCCAGCCCCAGCCCAGCCCCAGCCCCAGCCCTGCCCCAGCCCAGCCCCAGCCCCAGCCCTGCAAAGCTACAGCCCTAACCCAGCCCTGCCCTTAGCCCAGCCCCAGCCCTGCCCCAGCCCAGCCCCAGCCCTACCCTTAGCCCAACCCCATCCCTGCCCCAGACCCAGCCCCGGCCCCAGACTCGGCCTCAGCCCAGCCCTGCCCCATCCCTACCCCCGACCCCAGCCCTGGCCCCAGCCCAGCCCCAGCCCCAGACTCGGCCTCAGCCCAGCCCTGCCCCAGCCCTGCCCCCGACCCCAGCCCCGGCCCCAGCCCAGCCCCAGCCCCAGCCCTGCCCCAGCCCAGCCCCAGCCCTAGACCCAGCCCCAGCCCCAGCCCTGCCCCAGCCCAGCCCCAACCCTGGACCCAGCCCCAGCCCCAGCCCTGCCCCAGCCCAGCCCCAGCCCTGGACCCAGCCCCTGCCCCAGCCCAGCCCCAGCCCCAGCCCTGCCCCAGAACAGCCCCAGCCCCAGCCCAGCCCCAGCCCTGGACCCAGCCCCAGCCCCAGCCCCAGCCCCACCCCTGCGCCAGCCCAGCCCCAGCCCCAGGCTCAGCCCAGACCCCAGCCCAGCCCCACCATCGGCCCCAGCCCAGGCCCAGCCCTGCCCCAGCCCCAGCCCTGCCCCAGCCCAGCCCCAGCCACTGCCCAGCCCCAGCCCTGGACCCAGCCCTGGCCCCAGCCCTTGACCCAGGCCCAGCCCCAGCCCCAGCCCCAGCCCCAGCCCCAGCCCAGCCCCAGCCCCAGCCCCAGCCCCAGCCCCAGCCCAAGCCCCAGACCTGCGCCAGCCCAGCCCCAGCCCCAGCCCAGCCCCAGCCCTGGACCCAGCCCCAGCCCTAACCCAGCCCCAGCCCAGCCCCAGCCATCGCCAAGTTCCAGCCCTGCCCCCTGCCCACCCCACCCTGGACCCAGCCCCAGCCCAGCCCGGCCCTAGCCCAGCCCAGCCCCAGCCCCAGCCCAGCCCCAGCCCTGGACCCAGCCCCAGCCCTAACCCAGCCCCAGCCCAGCCCCAGCCATCGCCCAGCCCCAGCCCTGCCCCCTGCCCAGCCTCAACCCCACCCTGGACCCAGCCCCAGCCCAGCCCCCAGCCCTGGACCCAGCCCCAGACCTAAACCAGCCCCAGCCCCAGCCCCAGCCATCGCCCAGCCCCAGCCCTGCCCCCTGCCCAGCCTCAACCCCACCCTGGACCCAGCCCCAGCCCAGCCCCAGCCACAGCCCAGCCCCAGACCAGGACCCAGCCCCAGCCCAGCCCAGCCCAGCCCCAGCCCCAGCCCCACCCTCGGCCCCAGACCAGCCCCAGCCCTGGACCCAGCCCAGCCCCCAGCCCCAGCCCCAGCCCTGCCCCAGCCCAGCCCCAGCCTTGGGCCTAGCCCAGCCCCTGCCCTGGAACCAACCCCAGCCCCAGCACAGCCCCAGCCCCAGCCCTGCCCCAGATCAGCCCCAGCCACCGCCCAGCACCACCCCTGGCCCCAGCCCCGGCCCCAACCCAGCCCTAGCCCAGCCCTGTTCCAGCCCCCGCCCTGCCCCAGCCACAGCCCTGCCCCAGCCCAGCCCCAGCCACAACCCAGCCCCAGCCCAGGACCCAGCCCCAGCCCCAGCCCCAGCCCCAGCCCTGCCCTCAGCCCAGCCCCAGCACTTCCCCAGCCCCAGCCCTAGCCCAGGCCTGCCCTCAGCCCCAGCCCCAGCCCAGCCCCAGCCACAGCCCAGCCCCAGCCCTGGACCCAGCCCTAGCCCAGCCCCAGCCCCAGCCCTGCCCAAGCCCTGCCCCAGCCCCAGCCCCAGTCCCCAGCCCCCAGTCCCAGCCCTGCCCTGGACCCAGCCCCAGCCCCAGCCCTGCCCTGGACCCAGCCCCAGCCCAGCCCCGGCCACAGCCCAGACCCTAGCCCAGCCTCAGCCCCGGCTCCAGTCCCCGCCCCAGCCCAGCCCTGCTCCCAGCCCCCGGCCCCAGCCCCGGCTCCAGTCCCCGCCCCAGCTCAGCCCAGAACCCAGCCCAGCACCAGCCCCGGCCCCAGGCCTGCCGCAGCCACAGCCCCAGCCCAACCCTCGGCCCCAGCCCATCCCCAGCCACAGTCCAGCCCCAGCTCTGCCCTGGACCCACCCCCAGCCCCACCCCTGCCTCATCCCCAGCCCTGCCCCAGCCCAGCCCCTGCCGCAGCCCCAGCCCAGCCACTGCCCTGGACCCAGCCCCAGCCCCAGCCCCAGCCCCAGCCCTGCGCCAGCCCAGCCCCAGCCCCAGCCCAGCCCCAGCCCTGGACCCAGCCCCAGCCCTAACCCAGCCCCAGCCCAGCCCCAGCCATCGCCCAGCCCCAGCCCTGCCCCCTGCCCAGCCTCAACCCCACCCTGGACCCAGCCCCAGCCCAGCCCCAGCCACAGCCCAGCCCCAGACCAGGACCCAGCCCCAGCCCAGCCCAGCCCAGCCCCAGCCCCAGCCCCACCCTCGGCCCCAGACCAGCCCCAGCCCTGCGCCAGCCCAGCCCAAGCCACAGCCTAGCCCTGCCCCGAACCCAGCCCCAGCCCGGACCCTGTCCTGCCCCAGCTCTGGCCCTAGCCCTTTCCCCAGCCCCAGCCCGGCCCCAGCCCTACCCAGCCCTAGCCCAGTCCTGCCCTCAGTCCAGCACCAGCCCAGCCCCAGCCCCAGACCTGCCCCAGCCCAACCCAAGCCACAGCCCTGCCCCAGCCCCAGCCCCAGCCCAGCCCCTGCCCCAGCCCTACCCCAGCCCATCCCCAGCCCCAGCCCTACCCCAGCCCTGCCCCAGGCCCAGCCCAGAACCCAGCCCAGCCCCACCCTCATCCCCAGCCCAGCCCCGCCCCCAGCCCTGCCCCAGCCCTGCCCTCAGCCCAGCCCCAGCCCCAGCCCTGCAAAGCTACAGCCCTAACCCAGCCTGCCCTTAGCCCAGCCTCAGGACTGCCCCAGCCCTATCCCAGCCCTACCCTTAGCCCAACCCCATCCCTGCCCCAGCCCCAGCCCCAGCCCCAGCCCCACCCTCGGGCCCCAGCCCAGCCCGGCCCTAGCCCAGCCCAGCCCCAGCCCCAGCCCAGCCCCAGCCCTGGACCCAGCCCCAGCCCAGCCCCAGCCCTGCCCCAGCCCAGCCCCAGCCCCAGCCCTGCAAAGCTACAGCCCTAACCCAGCCCTGCCCTTAGCCCAGCCCCAGCCCTGCCCCAGCCCAGCCCCAGCCCTACCCTTAGCCCAACCCCATCCCTGCCCCAGCCCCAGCCCCGGCCCCAGACTCGGCCTCAGCCCAGCCCTGCCCCAGCCCTACCCCCGACCCCAGCCCCGGCCCCAGCCCAGCCCCAGCCCCAGCCCTGCCCCAGCCCAGCCCCAGCCCTGGACCCAGCCCCAGCACCAGCCCTGCCCCAGCCCAGCCCCAGCCCTAGACCCAGCCCAGCCCCAGCCCTGCCCCAGGCCAGCCCCAACCCTGGACCCAGCCCCAGCCCTAGCCCTGCCCCAGCCCAGCCCCAGCCCTGGACCCAGCCCCTGCCCCAGCCCAGCCCCAGCCCCAGCCCTGCCCCAGAACAGCCCCAGCCCCAGACCAGCCCCAGCCCTGGCCCCAGCCCCCAGCCTCAGCCCGAGCCCTGCGCCAGCCCAGCCCCAGGCTCAGCCCAGACCCCAGCCCAGCCCCACCATCGGCCCCAGCCCAGGCCCAGCCCTGCCCCAGCCCCAGCCCTGCCCCAGCCCAGCCCCAGCCACTGCCCAGCCCCAGCCCTGGACCCAGCCCTGGCCCCAGCCCTGGACCCAGCCCAGCCCCAGCCCCAGCCCCAGCCCTGCCCCAGCCCAGCCCCAGCCTTGGGCCTAGCCCAGCCCCTGCCCTGGACCCAACCCCAGCCCCAGCAGAGCCCCAGCCCCAGCCCGGCCCCAGATCAGCCCCAGCCACCGCCCAGCACCACCCCTGGCCCCAGCCCCGGCCCCAACCCAGCCCTAGCCCAGCCCTGTTCCAGCCCCCGCCCTGCCCCAGCCACAACCCAGCCCCAGCCCAGGACCCAGCCCCAGCCCCAGCCCCCCGCCCCAGCCCTGCCCTCAGCCCAGCCCCAGCACTTCCCCAGCCCCAGCCCTAGCCCAGGCCTGCCCTCAGCCCCAGCCCCAGCCCAGCCCCAGCCACAGCCCAGCCCCAGCCCTGGACCCAGCCCTAGCCCAGCCCCAGCCCCAGCCCTGCCCAAGCCCCAGCCCCAGCCCTGCCCCAGTCCCAGCCCCAGCCCCAGCCCTGCCCTGGACCCAGCCCCAGCCCAGCCCCAGCCCTGGACCCAGCCCCAGCCTCAGCCCCGGCTCCAGTCCCTGCCCCAGCCCAGCCCTGCTCCCAGCCCCGGCCCCAGCCCCGGCTCCAGTCCCCGCCCCAGCTCAGCCCAGAACCCAGCCCAGCACCAGCCCCGGCCCCAGTCCTGCCGCAGCCCCAGCCCCAGCCCCAGCCCCAGCCCTGCCCTTGACTTGGTTCCAGCCCCGACCCCAGCCCTGCCCCCAGCCCAGCCCTGCCCCCAGCCAAGCCCCGGCCCCAGACCCTAGCCCTGCCCCCAACCCGGCCCCAGGCCAAGGCCCAGCCTCCAGCCTAGTTCTGCCCCATCCCTGGTCCCAGGCCAGCCCCAGCCCTGTCCCCAGACCCTTCCCTGCCCCAGCCCGACCCCAGCCCAGTCCCGGTCCCAGCCCAGGACCAGCCATGCCCCAGGCTCAGCCCAGACCCCAGCCCAGCCCCACCATCGGCCCCAGCCCAGGCCCAGCCCTGCCCCAGCCCCAGCCCTGCCCCAGCCCAGCCCCAGCCACTGCCCAGCCCCAGCCCTGGACCCAGCCCTGGCCCCAGCCCTGGACCCAGCCCAGCCCCAGCCCCAGCCCCAGCCCTGCCCCAGCCCAGCCCCAGCCTTGGGCCTAGCCCAGCCCCTGCCCTGGAACCAACCCCAGCCCCAGCACAGCCCCAGCACCAGCCCTGCCCCAGATCAGCCCCAGCCACCGCCCAGCACCAGCCCTGGCCCCAGCCCCGGCCCCAACCCAGCCCTAGCCCAGCCCTGTTCCAGCCCCCGCCCTGCCCCAGCCACAGCCCTGCCCCAGCCCAGCCCCAGCCACAACCCAGCCCCAGCCCAGGACCTAGCCCTGTCCCAGCCCCAGCCCCAGCCCTGCCCTCAGCCCAGCCCCAGCACTTCCCCAGCCCCAGCCCTAGCCCAGGCCTGCCCTCAGCCCCGGCCCCAGCCCCGGCTCCAGTCCCCGCCCCAGCTCATCCCAGAACCCAGCCCAGCACCAGCCCCGGCCCCAGGCCTGCCGCAGCCACAGCCCCAGCCCCACCCTCGGCCCCAGCCCATCCCCAGCCACAGTCCAGCCCCAGCTCTGCCCTGGACCCACGCCCAGCCCCACCCCAGCCTCATCCCCAGCCCTGCCCCAGCCCAGCCCCTGCCGCAGCCCCAGCCCAGCCACTGCGCTGGACCCAGCCCCAGCCCCAGCCCAGCCCCAGCCCCAGCCCTGGCCCCAGCCCCAGCCCCAGCCCCAGCCCCAGCCCTGCGCCAGCCCAGCCCCAGCCCCAGCCCAGCCCCAGCCCTGGACCCAGCCCCAGCCCTAACCCAGCCCCAGCCCAGCCCCAGCCATCGCCCAGCCCCAGCCCTGCCCCCTGCCCAGCCCCATCCCCACCCTGGACCCAGCCCCAGCCCAGCCCCAGCCACAGCCCAGCCCCAGACCAGGACCTAGCCCCAGCCCAGCCCAGCCCTGCCCCAGCCCCAGCCCCACCCTCGGCCCCAGACCAGCCCCAGCCCTGCGCCAGCCCAGCCCAAGCCACAGCCTATCCCTGCCCCGAACCCAGCCCCAGCTTGGACCCTGCCCTGCCCCAGCTCTGGCCCTAGCCCTTTCCCCAGCCCCAGCCCCAGCCCGGCCCCAGCCCCTACCCCAGCCTTAGCCCTGCCCTGCCCTCAGTCCAGCACCAGCCCAGCCTCAGCCCCAGACCTGCCCCAGCGCCAGTCCTGCCCCAGCCCCGGACCCACCCCAGCCGCAGCCCTGCCCAAGACTTGGTTCCAGCCCCAGCCCCAGCCCCAGACCTGCCCCAGCCCAACCCAAGCCACAGCCCTGCCCCAGACCCAGCCCCAGCCCAGCCCCTGCCCCAGCCCTACCCCAGCCCAGCCCCAGCCCCAGCCCTACCCCAGCCCTGCCCCAGGCCCAGCCCAGAACCCAGCCCAGCCCCACCCTCATCCCCAGCCCAGGCCCGCCCCCAACCCTGCCCCAGCCCTGCCCTCAGCCCAGCCCCAGCCCCAGCCCTGCAAAGCTACAGCCCTAACCCAGCCCTGCCCTTAGCCCAGCCTCAGCCCTGCCCCAGCCCTATCCCAGCCCTACCCTTAGCCCAACCCCATCCCTGCCCCAGCCCCAGCCCCACCCTCGGCCCCAGCCCAGCCCGGCCCTAGCCCAGCCCAGCCCCAGCCCCAGCCCAGCCCCAGCCCTGGACCCAGCCCCAGCCCAGCCCCAGCCCCAGCCCTGCCCCAGCCCAGCCCCAGCCCCAGCCCTGCAAAGCTACAGCCCTAACCCAGCCCTGCCCTTAGCCCAGCCCCAGCCCTGCCCCAGCCCAGCCCCAGCCCTACCCTTAGCCCAACCCCATCCCTGCCCCAGCCCCAGCCCCAGCCCCAGCCCCGGCCCCAGCCCAGCCCCAGCCCTGCCCCAGCCCAGCCCCAGCCCTGGACCCAGCCCCAGCACCAGCCCTGCCCCAGCCCAGCCCCAACCCTAGACCCAGCCCCAGCCTCAGCCCTGCCCCAGCCCAGCCCCAACCCTGGACCCAGCCCCAGCCCCAGCCCTGCCCCAGCCCAGCCCCAGCCCTGGACCCAGCCCCAGCCCCAGCCCAGCCCCAGCCCCAGCCCTGCCCCAGGACAGCCCCAGCCCCGCCCAGCCCCAGCCCTGGCCCCAGCCCCAGCCCCAGCCCTGTCCCAGCCCAGCCCCACCCTCAGCCTAAGCCCAGCCGTGCCCTACCCCCGCCCAGCCCAGAACCCAGCCCAGCCCCAGCCCTGGACCCAGCCCAGCCCCAGCCCCAGCCCTGGCCCCAGCCCCAGCCCCATCCCAGCCCCAGCCCCAGGCCTGCCCCAGCCCAGCCCCAGCACCAGCCCCGGCCCAGCCCCAGCCCTGGACCAAGCTCCAGCCGCAGCCCCGGCCCCAGCCCCAGCCCTGTCCCAGCCCCAGTCCTGCCCCAGCCCCGGCCCCAGCACTGGCCCCCTGCCCAGCCCCACTCCCATCCCTGCCCCCAGCCCTGCCCCAGCCCCAGCCCCAGCCCCAGCCCCGGCCCCAGCTCTGTCCCAGCCCCTGTCCTGCCCCAGCCCCAGGCCCAGCCCCAGCCCTGGATCCAGCCCTGTCCCAGCCCCAGCCCCAGGCCCAGCCCCGGCCCTAGGCTTGGTTCCAGCCCTGACCCCAGCCCTGCTCTCAGCCCAGCCCCAGCCAGGCTCCACCCCTGTCCACAGCCACCGCCCCAGCCCCAGCCCCACCCTCGGCCTCAGCCCAGCCCTGCCTAACCCCAGCCCAGACCAGAACCCAGCCCAGCACCAGCCCCGGCCCCAGCCCTGCCGCAGCCCCAGCCCCAGCCCCAGCCCCACCCTCGGCCTAAGCCCAGCCCCAGCCCTGTCCCAGCCCAGCCCCAGCCCCAGCCCCGGCCCCAACCTCAGTCCCAGCCCTGCTCCTAGCCCCGACGCCAGCACCGGCTCCTGCCCAGATCCACTCCCATCCCTGCCCTATGCCCTGCCCCAGCCCCAGCCCCAGCCTCAGTCCTGCCCCAACCCCGGCCCCAGCCCCGGCCCCTGCCCATCCCTGCCCCCAGCCCAGCCCCACCCTCGGCCCCAGCCCAGCCCCAGCCCCAGCCCTGCTCCAGCCCGGCCCCAGCCACCGCCCAGCCCCAGCCCTGGACCCAGCCCAGCCCCAGACCCAGCCCTGGCCCCAGCCCCAGCCTCAGCCCAGCCCCAGCCCTGCCCAAGCCCTGCCTCAGCCCCAGCCCAGCCTCCAGACAGTAGCCCAGCCCCAGCCCCTGCCCTGGTCCCATCCCTGCCCCCAGCCCCAGCCCTGCACCGAACCCAGCCCCAGCCCGGCCCCAGCCCTGTTCCAGCTCTGGCCCCAGCCCTGTCCCCAGCCCCATCCCTGCCCCAGCCCTACCCCAGCCCAGTCTCAGTCCCAGCCCAGCCCCAGCCCTGCCGCAGCTCAGCCACAGCCCCAGCCCTGGCCCCAGCCCCAGCCCCAGCCTTGCCCCAGCCCCGGCCCCAGCCCCGGCCCCAGACTCGGCCCCAGCCCTGCCCCCAGACTCGGCCCCAGCCCTGCCCCAGCCCTGGCCCCAGCCCCTTCCCTGCCCCAGACCTACCCCAGCGCAGTCCCGGTCCCAGCCCAGACCCTGCCCTGCCCCAGCCCAGCCCCAGCCCCAGCCCCACCCTCGGCCTCAGCCCAGCCCTGCCCTACCCCCACCCAGCCAGTACCCAGCCCAGCCTCAGCCCTGGACCAAGCCCTGCCCCAGCCCCAGCCCTGGCCCCAGCCCCAACCCCAGCCCAGCCCCAGGACCAGCCCTGCCCCAGCCCAGCCCCAGCCCTGGACCCAGCCCAGCCCCAGCCCAGCCCCAGCCCCAGCCTTGCTCCAGCCCAGCCCCAGCCCTAGACCCAGCCCAGCCCCAGCCCCAACCCCGGCTCCAGCCCCAGCCCTGCCCCAGCCCAGCCCCAGCCCCAGCCCCAGCCCCAGCCCCAGCCCAGCCCCCTGCCCTGGACCCAGCCCCAACCCCAGCCCCAGGCCTGCGCCAGCCCAGCCCCGGCCCCAGCCCAGCCCCTGCCTTGGACCCAGCCCCTGCCCTAACCCAGCCCCAGCCCAGCCCCAGTCCCAGCCCTGCCCCAGTCCACCCCCAGCCACCGCCCAGCCCCAGCCCTGGACCGAGCCCAGCCCCAGCCCCAGCCCTGGCCCCAGCCCCAGCCCCAGCCTTGCCCCAGCCCCGGCCCCAGCCCCGGCCCCAGACTCGGCCCCAGCCCTGCCCCCAGACTCGGCCCCAGCCCTGCCCCAGCCCTGGCCCCAGCCCCTTCCCTGCCCCAGACCTACCCCAGCGCAGTCCCGGTCCCAGCCCAGACCCTGCCCTGCCCCAGCCCAGCCCCAGCCCCAGCCCCACCCTCAGCCTCAGCCCAGCCCTGCCCTACCCCCACCCAGCCCAGTACCCAGCCCAGCCTCAGCCCTGGACCCAGCCCTTCCCCAGCCCCAGCCCTGGACCCAGCCCCAGCCCCAGCCCCAGCCCAGCCCTGCCCCAGCCCCAGCCCTAACCCAGCCCTGCCGTCAGCCCCAGCCCCAGCCCCAGCCCCAACCCAGACTCATCCCCAGCCCTACCCCAGCCCAGTCCCGGTCCCAGCCCAGCCCCAGACCTGCCCCAGCCCAGCCCCAGTCCCAGCCCCAGCCCCAGCCCCACCCTCGGCCTCAGCCCAGCCCTGCTCTACCCCCGCCCAGCCCAGAAACCAGCCCAGCCCCAGCCCCGGCCCCAGCCCTGCCGCAGCCCCAGCCCCAGCCCCACCCTCGGCCTCAGCGCAGCCCTGCCCTACCCCCACCCAGCCCAGAACCCAGCCCAGCCCCAGCCCTGGCCCCAGCCCCAGCCCCAGCCCAAGCCCTGCACCAGCCCCAGCCCCAGCCACAGACCCGGCCCCAGCTCTGACCCCAGCCCACCCTCAGCTCCGGCCCCAGCCCTGCCCCAGCCCCAGTCCTGCCCTCAGCCCCAGCCCCAGCCCCAGCCCCACCCCAGACTCATCCCCAGCCCTACCCCAGCCCAGTCCCGGTCCCAGCCCAGCCCCAGCCCTGCCCCAGCCCAGACTCATCCCCAGCCCTGGCCCCAGCCCAGCCCCAGCCCCAGCCCCAGCCCTGGCCCCAGCTCCAGCCCCAGCCCAGCCCCAGCACCAGCCCCAGCCCCAGCCCCAGCCCCAGCCCTGCCCCAGCCCAGCCCCAGCACCAGCCCCAGCCCTGGACCCAGCCCCAGCCCAGCCCCAGCCCTGGACCAAGCCACAGCCGCAGCCCCGGCCCCAGCCCCAGCTATTTCCCAGCCCCAGTCCTGCCCCAGCCCCGGCCCCAGCCCCAGCCCCAGCCCTGCCCTAGACTTGGTTCCAGCCCTGACCCCAGCCCTGCCCTCAGCCCAGCCCCAGCCAGGCCCCAGCCCTGTCCACAGCCCCCGCCCCAGCCCCAGCCCCACCCTCGGCCTCAGCCCAGCCCTGCCTAACCCCAGCCCAGCCCAGAACCCAGCCCAGCACCAGCCCCGGCCCCAGCCCCAACCTCGGCCCCAGCCCAGCCCCAGCCCCAGCCCCATCCCCAACCTCGGCCCCAGCCCAGCCCCAGCCCCAGCCCCAGCCCTGCCCCAGCCCAGCCCCAGCCACAACCCAGCCCCAGCCCTGGACCCAGCCCAGCCCTGCCCCAGCCCTGCCCACAGCCCAGCCCCAGCCCTTCCCCAGCCCCAGCCCTGGACCCAGCCCCGGACCCAGCCCCAGCCCCAGCCCCAGCCCAGCCCTGCCCTAACCCAGCCCCAGCCCAGCCCCAGTCCCAGCCCTGCCCCAGTCCACCCCCAGCCACCGCCCAGCCCCAGCCCTGGACCGAGCCCAGCCCCAGCCCCAGCCCTGCCCCCTGCCCAGCCCCATCCCCACCCTGGACACAGCCCCAGCCCAGCCCCAGCCACAGCCCAGCCCCAGACCAGGACCTAGCCCCAGCCCAGCCCAGCCCTGCCCCAGCCCCAGCCCCACCCTCGGCCCCAGACCAGCCCCAGCCCTGCGCCAGCCCAGCCCAAGCCACAGCCTAGCCCTGCCCCGAACCCAGCCCCAGCTTGGACCCTGCCCTGCCCCAGCTCTGGCCCTAGCCCTTTCCCCAGCCCCAGCCCCAGCCCGGCCCCAGCCCTACCCCAGCCTTAGCCCTGCCCTGCCCTCAGTCCAGCACCAGCCCAGCCTCAGCCCCAGACCTGCCCCAGCGCCAGTCCTGCCCCAGCCCCGGACCCACCCCAGCCGCAGCCCTGCCCAAGACTTGGTTCCAGCCCCAGCCCCAGCCCCAGACCTGCCCCAGCCCAACCCAAGCCACAGCCCTGCCCCAGCCCCAGCCCCAGCCCAGCCCCTGCCCCAGCCCTACCCCAGCCCAGCCCCAGCCCCAGCCCTACCCCAGCCCTGCCCCAGGCCCAGCCCAGAACCCAGCCCAGCCCCACCCTCATCCCCAGCCCAGGCCCGCCCCCAACCCTGCCCCAGCCCTGCCCTCAGCCCAGCCTCAGCCCTGCCCCAGCCCTATCCCAGCCCTACCCTTAGCCCAACCCCATCCCTGCCCCAGCCCCAGCCCCAGCCCCACCCTCGGCCCCAGCCCAGCCCGGCCCTAGCCCAGCCCAGCCCCAGCCCCAGCCCAGCCCCAGCCCTGGACCCAGCCCCAGCCCAGCCCCAGCCCCAGCCCTGCCCCAGCCCAGCCCCAGCCCCAGCCCTGCAAAGCTACAGCCCTAACCCAGCCCTGCCCTTAGCCCAGCCCCAGCCCTGCCCCAGCCCAGCCCCAGCCCTACCCTTAGCCCAACCCCATCCCTGCCCCAGCCCCAGCCCCAGCCCCAGCCCCGGCCCCAGCCCAGCCCCAGCCCTGCCCCAGCCCAGCCCCAGCCCTGGACCCAGCCCCAGCACCAGCCCTGCCCCAGCCCAGCCCCAACCCTAGACCCAGCCCCAGCCTCAGCCCTGCCCCAGCCCAGCCCCAACCCTGGACCCAGCCCCAGCCCCAGCCCTGCCCCAGCCCAGCCCCAGCCCTGGACCCAGCCCCAGCCCCAGCCCAGCCCCAGCCCCAGCCCTGCCCCAGGACAGCCCCAGCCCCGCCCAGCCCCAGCCCTGGCCCCAGCCCCAGCCCCAGCCCTGTCCCAGCCCAGCCCCACCCTCAGCCTAAGCCCAGCCGTGCCCTACCCCCGCCCAGCCCAGAACCCAGCCCAGCCCCAGCCCTGGACCCAGCCCAGCCCCAGCCCCAGCCCTGGCCCCAGCCCCAGCCCCATCCCAGCCCCAGCCCCAGGCCTGCCCCAGCCCAGCCCCAGCACCAGCCCCGGCCCAGCCCCAGCCCTGGACCAAGCTCCAGCCGCAGCCCCGGCCCCAGCCCCAGCCCTGTCCCAGCCCCAGTCCTGCCCCAGCCCCGGCCCCAGCACTGGCCCCTGCCCAGCCCCACTCCCATCCCTGCCCCCAGCCCTGCCCCAGCCCCAGCCCCAGCCCCGGCCCCAGCTCTGTCCCAGCCCCTGTCCTGCCCCAGCCCCAGGCCCAGCCCCAGCCCTGGATCCAGCCCTGTCCCAGCCCCAGCCCCAGGCCCAGCCCCGGCCCTAGGCTTGGTTCCAGCCCTGACCCCAGCCCTGCTCTCAGCCCAGCCCCAGCCAGGCTCCACCCCTGTCCACAGCCACCGCCCCAGCCCCAGCCCCACCCTCGGCCTCAGCCCAGCCCTGCCTAACCCCAGCCCAGACCAGAACCCAGCCCAGCACCAGCCCCGGCCCCAGCCCTGCCGCAGCCCCAGCCCCAGCCCCAGCCCCACCCTCGGCCTAAGCCCAGCCCCAGCCCTGTCCCAGCCCAGCCCCAGCCCCAGCCCCGGCCCCAACCTCAGTCCCAGCCCTGCTCCTAGCCCCGACGCCAGCACCGGCTCCTGCCCAGATCCACTCCCATCCCTGCCCTATGCCCTGCCCCAGCCCCAGCCCCAGCCTCAGTCCTGCCCCAACCCCGGCCCCCAGCCCCGGCCCCTGCCCATCCCTGCCCCCAGCCGAGCCCCACCCTCGGCCCCAGCCCAGCCCCAGCCCCAGCCCTGCCCCAGCCCGGCCCCAGCCACCGCCCAGCCCCAGCCCTGGACCCAGCCCAGCCCCAGACCCAGCCCTGGCCCCAGCCCCAGCCTCAGCCCAGCCCCAGCCCTGCCCAAGCCCTGCCTCAGCCCCAGCCCAGCCTCCAGACAGTAGCCCAGCCCCAGCCCCTGCCCTGGTCCCATCCCTGCCCCCAAGCCCCAGCCCTGCACCGAACCCAGCCCCAGCCCGGCCCCAGCCCTGTTCCAGCTCTGGCCCCAGCCCTGTCCCCAGCCCCATCCCTGCCCCAGCCCTACCCCAGCCCAGTCTCAGTCCCAGCCCAGCCCCAGCCCTGCCGCAGCTCAGCCACAGCCCCAGCCCTGGCCCCAGCCCCAGCCCCAGCCTTGCCCCAGCCCCGGCCCCAGCCCCGGCCCCAGACTCGGCCCCAGCCCTGCCCCCAGACTCGGCCCCAGCCCTGCCCCAGCCCTGGCCCCAGCCCCTTCCCTGCCCCAGACCTACCCCAGCGCAGTCCCGGTCCCAGCCCAGACCCTGCCCTGCCCCAGCCCAGCCCCAGCCCCAGCCCCACCCTCGGCCTCAGCCCAGCCCTGCCCTACCCCCACCCAGCCAGTACCCAGCCCAGCCTCAGCCCTGGACCAAGCCCTGCCCCAGCCCCAGCCCTGACCCCAGCCCCAACCCCAGCCCAGCCCCAGGACCAGCCCTGCCCCAGCCCAGCCCCAGCCCTGGACCCAGCCCAGCCCCAGCCCAGCCCCAGCCCCAGCCTTGCTCCAGCCCAGCCCCAGCCCTAGACCCAGCCCAGCCCCAGCCCCAACCCCGGCTCCAGCCTCAGCCCTGCCCCAGCCCAGCCCCAGCCCCAGCCCCAGCCCCAGCCCAGCCCCTGCCCTGGACCCAGCCCCAACCCCAGCCCCAGGCCTGCGCCAGCCCAGCCCCGGCCCCAGCCCAGCCCCTGCCTTGGACCCAGCCCCTGCCCTAACCCAGCCCCAGCCCAGCCCCAGTCCCAGCCCTGCCCCAGTCCACCCCCAGCCACCGCCCAGCCCCAGCCCTGGACCGAGCCCAGCCCCAGCCCCAGCCCTGGCCCCAGCCCCAGCCCCAGCCTTGCCCCAGCCCCGGCCCCAGCCCCGGCCCCAGACTCGGCCCCAGCCCTGCCCCCAGACTCGGCCCCAGCCCTGCCCCAGCCCTGGCCCCAGCCCCTTCCCTGCCCCAGACCTACCCCAGCGCAGTCCCGGTCCCAGCCCAGCCCCTGCCCTGCCCCAGCCCAGCCCCAGCCCCAGCCCCACCCTCGGCCTCAGCCCAGCCCTGCCCTACCCCCACCCAGCCCAGTACCCAGCCCAGCCTCAGCCCTGGACCCAGCCCTTCCCCAGCCCCAGCCCTGGACCCAGCCCCAGCCCCAGCCCCAGCCCAGCCCTGCCCCAGCCCCAGCCCTAACCCAGCCCTGCCGTCAGCCCCAGCCCCAGCCCCAGCCCCAACCCAGACTCATCCCCAGCCCTACCCCAGCCCAGTCCCGGTCCCAGCCCAGCCCCAGACCTGCCCCAGCCCAGCCCCAGTCCCAGCCCCAG